>NW_028225667.1:0-222015 GCF_052327205.1 Somniosus microcephalus | reverse complement strand
TCTCCTTCTCCTACTTCTGCTTTCCTTCTTATTCACCCTCCCAGACTTCACCTTCTCCTTCTCCTTATTCTGCTTCTTCTGATTCACCCTCCAGACTTCACCTTCTCCTTCTCCTGATTCTGCTTCTTTCTGATTCACCCTCCAGACTTCACCTTCTCCTTCTCCTTCTTCTGCTTCTTCTGATTCACCCTCCTGACTTCACCTCTGCCTTCTTCTTCTACTTCTTCTGATTCACCCTCCTGACTTCACCTTCTCCTTCTCCTTCTTCTACTTCTTCTGCTCTCACCCTCCAGACTTCACCTTCTCCTTCTCCTTCTTCTGACTTCTTCTGATTCACCCTCCAGACTTCACCTTCTCCTTCTCCTTCTTCT
The DNA here is from genome assembly GCF_052327205.1 of Somniosus microcephalus. Lineage (NCBI taxonomy): Eukaryota > Metazoa > Chordata > Chondrichthyes > Squaliformes > Somniosidae > Somniosus > Somniosus microcephalus. The sequence continues at coordinate 221,644 of NW_028225667.1, read as the reverse complement.
GCTTCTTTCTGATTCACCGCTCCAGACTTCACCTTCTCTTATCCTTATTCTGCTTCTTCTGATTTCACCCTCCAGACTCAACTTCACCTTCTCCTTCTCCTTCTTCTTCGCTTCTTCTGATTCACCCTCCAGACTTCACCTTCTCCTTCTCCTTCTTCTGACTTCTTCTGATTCACCCTCCAGACTTCACCTTCTCCTTCTCCTTCTTCTTCTACTTCCTTCTGACTTCACCCTTCCCTTCTCCTTCTCCTTCTCTTCTAGCTTCTTCTGATTCACCTCAGACTTCAGTCCTAGCTCTGCTTCTCTGCTTCACTTCGTCCTTACTTCAACCTTCTTCTGATCTTCCAGACTTCTCCTTCTCCCTTCTCCTTCTTCTGCTTCTTCTGATTCACCCTCCAGACTTCACCTTCTCCTTCTCCTTCTTCTGCTTCTTCTGATTCACCCTCCAGACTCTTCACCTTCTCCTTCTCCTTCTTCTACTTCTTCTGATTCACCCTCCAGACCTCACCTTCTCCTTCTCCTTCTTCTACTTCTTCTGATTCACCCTCCCAGAATTCATCCTTCTCCTTCTCCTTCTTCTGCTTCTTCTGATTCACCCTCCAGACTCTCACCTTCTCCTTCTCCTTCTTCTGCTTCTTCTGATTCACCCCTCCTGACTTCTAACCTTCTCCTTCTCCTTCTTCTACTTCTTCTGATTCACCCTCCTGACTTCACCTCACCTTCTCCTTTCTTCTAGCCTTCTTCTGCTTCACCCTCCAGACTTCACCTTCTCTCGTTCTCCTTCTTCTACTTCTTCTGATTCACCCTCCAGACTTGACCTTCTCCTTCTCCTTCTTCTACTTCTTCTGATTTCACCCTCCAGACTTCACCTTCTCCTTCTCCTTCTTCTGCTTCTTCTGCTTCACCGTCCTGACTTCACCTTCTCCTTCTCCTTCTTTCTACTTCTTCTGCTTCATCCCCCTGACATCACCTGCTCCTTCTCCTTCTTCTGCTTCTTCTGATTCACCCTCCTAACCTTCTTCACCTTCACTCTCCTTCTCCTTCTCTTCTTCTTCTTCTTCTTCTGATTCACCCTCCTGACTTCACCTTCTCCTTCTCCTTCTCTCTGCTTCTTCTGATTCACCCTCCAGACTCTGCTCACTTCTTCTTCCTTTTCTCTTCTCCTTCTTCCTGCTTCTTCTGATTCACCCTCCATCAGACTTCACCTCTCTTCCTTCTCCTTCTTCTTCTCTGACTTCACCTTCTCCTTCTCTCCCTCTTCTTGCTTCTCACTTCACTCCTCCACTCTCCTTCTCCTTCTCCTCTCTACTTCTGATTCACCCTCCAGACTTCACCTTCCTCCTTCTCCTTCTTCTACTTCTTCTGATTCACCCTCCAGACTTCATCTTCTCCTTCTCCTTCTTCTGCTTCTTCTGATTCACCCTCCAGACTTCACCTTCTCCTTCTCCTTCTTCTGCTTCTTCTGATTCACCCTCCAGACTTCACCTTCTCCTTCTCCTTCTTCTACTTCTTCTGATTCACCCTCCAGACTTCACCTTCTCCTTCTCCTTCTTCCACTTCTTCTGATTCACCCTCCAGTCTTCACCTTCTCCTTCTCCTTCTTCTTTTTCTTCTGCTTCACCCTCCAGACTTCACCTTCTCCTTCTCTTTCTTCTGCTTCTTCTGATTCACACTCCAGACTTCACCTTCTCCTTCTCTTCTGATTCTTCTGATTCACCCTCCAGACTTCACCTTCTCCTTCTCCTTCTTCTGCTTCTTCTGATTCACCCTCCAGACTTCACCTTCTCCTTCTCCTTCTTCTACTTCTTCTGATTCACCCTCCAGACTTGACCTTCTCCTTCTCCTTCTTCTACTTATTCTGATTCACCCTCCAGACTTCACCTTCTCCTTCTCCTTCTTCTGCTTCTTCTGCTTCAACCGTCCTGACTTCACCTTCTCCTTCTCCTTCTTCTACTTCTTCTGCTTCATCCCGCTGACATCACCTGCTCCTTCTCCTTCTTCTGCTTCTTCTGATTCACCCTCCTAACTTCACCTTCTCCTTCTCCTTCTTTCTGCTTCTTCTGATTCACCCTCCTGACTTCACCTTCTCCTTCTCCTTCTTCTGCTTCTTCTGATACACCCTCCAGACTTCACCTTCTCCTTCTCCTTCTTCTGCTTCTTCTGATTCACCCCTCCAGACTTCACCTTCTCCTTCTCCTGATTCTGCTTCTTCTGATTCACCTTCCAGACTTCACCTTCTCCTTCTCCTTCTTCTGCTTCTTCTGATTCACCCTCCTGACTTCACCTTCTCCTTCTCCTTCTTCTACTTCTTCTGATTCACCCTCCTGACTTCACCTTCTCCTTCTCCTTCTTCTACTTCTTCTGCTTCACCCTCCAGACTTCACCTTCTCCTTCTCCTTCTTCTACTTCTTCTGATTCACCCTCCAGACTTCACCTTCTCCTTCTCCTTCTTCTGCTTCTTCTGATTCACCCTCCATACTTCACCTTCTCCTTCTCCTTCTTCTGCTTCTTCTGATTCACCCTCCAGACTTCACCTTCTCCTTCTCCTTCTTCTACTTCTTCTGATTCACCCTCCAGACTTCACCTTCTCATTCTCTTTCTTCTGCTTCTTCTGATTCACCCTCCAGATTTCATCTTCTCCTTCTCCTTCTTCTGCTTCTTCTGATTCACCCTCCAGACTTCTCCTTCTCCTTCTCCTTCTTCTGCTTCTTCTGATTCACCCTCCTGACTTCACCTTCTCCTTCTCCTTCTTCTACTTCTTCTGATTCACCCTCCTGACTTCACCCTTCTCCTTCTCCTTCTTCTACTTCTTCTGCTTCACCCTCCTGACTTCACCTTCTCCTTCTCCTTCTTTCTACTTCTTCTGATTCACCCTCCAGACTTCATCTTCTCCTTCTCCTACTTCTGCTTCTTCTTATTCACCCTCCAGACTTCACCTTCTCCTTCTCCTTATTCTGCTTCTTCTGATTCACCCTCCAGACTTCACCTTCTCCTTCTCCTGATTCTGCTTCTTCTGATTCACCCTCCAGACTTCACCTTCTCCTTCTCCTTCTTCTGCTTCTTCTGATTCACCCTCCTGACTTCACCTTCTCCTTCTCCTTCTTCTACTTCTTCTGATTCACCCTCCTGACTTCACCTTCTCCTTCTCCTTCTTCTACTACTCTTCTGCTTCACCCTCCAGACTTCACCTTCTCCTTCTCCTTCTTCTACTTCTTCTGATTCACCTTCCAGACTTCACCTTCTCCTTCTCCTTCTTCTGCTTCTTCTGATTCACCCTCCATACTTCACCTTCACTTATCCTTATTCTGCTTCTTCTGATTCACCCTCCAGACTTCAACTTCTCCTTCTCCTTCTTCTGCTTCTTCTGATTCACCCTCCAGACTTCACCTTCTCCTTCTCCTTCTTCTGCTTCTTCTGATTCACCCTCCAGACTTCACCTTCTCCTTCTCCTTCTTCTACTTCTTCTGATTCACCCTCCAGACTTCACCTTCTCATTCTCTTTCTTCTGCTTCTTCTGATTCACCCTCCAGATTTCATCTTCCTCCTTCTCCTTCTTCTGCTTCTTCTGATTCACCCTCCAGACTTCACCCTTCTCCTCTCTCCTTCTTCTGCTTCTTCTGAATCTCCCTCCAGACTTCACCTTCTCCTTCTCCTTCTTCTGCTTCTTCTGATTCACCCTCCAGACTTCACCTTCTCCTTCTCCTTCTTCTACTTTCTTCTGATTCACCCTCCAGACCTCACCTTCTCCTTCTCCTTCTTCTACTTCTTCTGATTCACCCTCCAGATTTCATCTTCTCCTTCTCCTTCTTCTGCTTCTTCTGATTCACCCTCCAGACTTCACCTTCTCTCTTCTCCTTCTTCTGCTTCTTCTGATTCACCCTCCTGACTTCACCTTCTCCTTCTCCTTCTTCTACTTCTTCTGATTCACCCTCCTGACTTCACCTTCACCTTCTCCTTCTTCTACTTCTTCTGCTTCACCCTCCAGACTTCACCTTCTCCTTCTCCTTCTTCTACTTCTTCTGATTCACCCTCCAGACTTGACCTTCTCCTTCTCCTTCTTCTACTTCTTCTGATTCACCCTCCAGACTTCACCTTCTCCTTCTCCTTCTTCTGCTTCTTCTGCTTCACCGTCCTGACTTCACCTTCTCCTTCTCCTTCTTCTACTTCTTCTGCTTCATCCCCCTGACATCACCTGCTCCTTCTCCTTCTTCTGCTTCTTCTGATTCACCCCTCCTAACTTCACCTTCTCCTTCTCCTTCTTCTGCTTCTTCTGATTCACCCTCCTGACTTCACCTTCTCCTTCTCCTTCTTCTGCTTTCTTCTGATTCACCCTCCAGACTTCACCTTCTCCTTCTCTTTCTTCTGCTTCTTTCTGATTCCCACCCTCCAGACTTCACCTTCTCCTTCTCCTTCTTCTGATTCTTCTCATTCACCCTCCAGACTTCACCTTCTCCTTCTCCTTCTTCTGCTTCTTCTGATTCACCCTCCTGACTTCACCTTCTCGTTCTCCTTCTTCTACTTCTTCTGATTCACCCTCCTGACTTCACCTTCTCTCCTTCTCCTTCTTCTACTTCTTCTGCTTCACCCTCCAGACTTCACCTTCTCCTTCTCCTTCTTCTACTTCTTCTGATTCACCCTCCAGACTTGACCTTCTCCTTCTCCTTCTTCTACTTATTCTGATTCACCCTCCAGACTTCACCTTCTCCTTCTCCTTCTTCTGCTTCTTCTGCTTCACCGTCCTGACTTCACCTTCTCCTTCTCCTTTCTTCTACTTACTTCTTCTGCTTCATCCCGCTGACATCACCTGCTCCTTCTCCTTCTTCTGCTTCTTCTGATTCACCCTCCTAACTTCACCTTCTCCTTCTCCTTCTTCTGCTTCTTCTGATTCACCCTCCTGATTCACCTTCTCCTTCTCCTTCTTCTGCTTCTTCTGATACACCCTCCAGACTTCACCTTCTCCTTCTCCTTCTTCTGCTTCTTCTGATTCACCCTCCAGACTTCACCTTCTCCTTCTCCTGATTCTGCTTCTTCTGATTCACCTTCCAGACTTCACCTTCTCCTTCTCCTTCTTCTGCTTCTTCTGATTCACCTCCTCTGACTTCACCTTCTCCTTCTCCTTCTTCTACTTCTTCTGATTCACCCTCCTGACTTCACCTTCTCCTTCTCCTTCTTCTACTTCTTCTGCTTCACCCTCCAGACTTCACCTTCTCCTTCTCCTTCTTCTACTTCTTCTGATTCACCCTCCCAGACTTCACCTTCTCCTTCTCCTTCTTCTGCTTCTTCTGATTCACCCTCCATACTTCACCTTCACTTCTCCTTATTCTGCTTCTTTCTGATTCACCCTCCCAGACTTCAACTTCTCCTTCTCCTTCTTCTGCTTCTTCTGATTCACCCTCCAGACTTCACCTTCTCCTTCTCCTTCTTCTGCTTCTTCTGATTCACCCTCCAGACTTCACCTTCTCCTTCTCCTTCTTCTACTTCTTCTGATTCACCCTCCAGACTTCACCTTCTCATTCTCCTTTCTTCTGCTTCTTCTGATTCACCCTCCCAGATTTCATCTTCTCCTTCTCCTTCTTCTGCTTCTTCTGATTCACCCTCCAGACTTCACATTCTCCTTCTCCTTCTCCTTCTTCTGCTTCTTCTGATTCACCCTCCTGACTTCACCTTCTCCTTCTCCTTCTTCTACTTCTTCTGATTCACCCTCCTGACTTCACCTTCTCCTTCTCCTTTCTTCTACTTCTTCTGCTTCACCCTCCTGACTTCACCTTCTCCTTCTCCTTATTCTGCTTCTTCTGATTCACCCTCCAGACTTCACCTTCTCCTTCTCCTGATTCTGCTTCTTCTGATTCACCCTCCAGACTTCACCTTCTCCTTCTCCTTCTTCTGCTTCTTCTGATTCACCCTCCTGACTTCACCTTCTCCTTCTCCTTCTTCTACTTCTTCTGATTTCACCCTCCTGACTTCACCTTCTCCTTCTCCTTCTTCTACTTCTTCTGCTTCACCCTCCAGACTTCACCTTCTCCTTCTCCTTCTTCTACTTCTTCTGATTCACCCTCCAGACTTCACCTTCTCCTTCTCCTTCTTCTGCTTCTTCTGATTCACCCTCCATACTTCAACTTCACTTATCCTTATTCTGCTTCTTCTGATTCACCCTCCAGACTTCAACTTCTCCTTCTCCTTCTTCTGCTTCTTCTGATTCAGCCTCCAGACTTCACCTTCTCCTTCTCCTTCTTCTGCTTCTTCTGATTCACCCTCCAGACTTCACCTTCTCCTTCTCCTTCTTCTACTTCTTCTGATTCACCCTCCAGACTTCACCTTCTCATTCTCTTTCTTCTGCTTCTTCTGATTCACCCTCCAGATTTCAATCTTCTCCTTCTCCTTCTTCTGCTTCTTCTGATTCACCCTCCAGACTTCACCTTCTCCTTCTCCTTCTTCTGCTTCTTCTGAATCTCCCTCCAGACTTCACCTTCTCCTTCTCCTTCTTCTGCTTCTTCTAGATTCACCCTCCAGACTTCAGCTTCTCCTTCTCCTTCTTCTACTTCTTCTGATTCACCCTCCAGACCTCACCTTCTCCTTCTCCTTCTTCTACTTCTTCTGATTCACCCTCCAGATTTCATCTTCTCCTTCTCCTTCTTCTGCTTCTTCTGATTCACCCCTCCAGACTTCACCTTCTCCTTCTCCTTCTTCTGCTTCTTCTGATTCGCCCTCCTGACTTCACCTTCTCCTTCTCCTTCTTCTACTTCTTCTGATTCACCCTCCTGACTTCACCTTCACCTTCTCCTTCTTCTACTTCTTCTGCTTCACCCTCCAGACTTCACCTTCTCCTTCTCCTTCTTCTACTTCTTCTGATTCACCCTCCAGACTTGACCTTCTCCTTCTCCTTCTTCTACTTCTTCTGATTCACCCTCCAGACTTCACCTTCTCCTTCTCCTTCTTCTGCTTCTTCTGCTTCACCGTCCTGACTTCACCTTCTCCTTCTCCTTCTTCTACTTCTTCTGCTTCATCCCCCTGACATCACCTGCTCCATCTCCTTCTTCTGCTTCTTCTGATTCACCCTCCTAACTTCACCTTCTCCTTCTCCTTCTTCTGCTTCTTCTGATTCACCCTCCTGACTTCACCTTCTCCTTCTCCTTCTTCTGCTTCTTCTGATTCACCCTCCAGACTTCACCTTCTCCTTCTCTTTCTTCTGCTTCTTCTGATTCACCCTCCAGACTTCACCTTCTCCTTCTCCTTCTTCTGATTCTTCTCATTCACCCTCCCAGACTTCACCTTCTCCTTCTCCTTCTTCTGCTTCTTCTGATTCACCCTCCTGACTTCACCTTCTCCTTCTCCTTCTTCTACTTCTTCTGATTCACCCTCCTGACTTCACCTTCTCCTGTCTCCTTCTTCTACTTCTTCTGCTTCACCCTCCAGACTTCACCTTCTCCTTCTCCTTCTTCTACTTCTTCTGATACACCCTCCAGACTTCACCTTCTCCTTCTCCTTCTTCTGCTTCTTCTGATTCACCCTCCAGACTTCACCTTCTCCTTCTCCTTCTTCTGATTCTTCTGATTCACCCTCCAGACTTCACCTTCTCCTTCTCCTTCTTCTGCTTCTTCTGATTCACCCTCCTGACCTCACCTTCTCCTTCCTCCTTCTTCTACTTCTTCTGATTCACCCTCCTGACTTCACCTTCTCCTTCTCCTTCTTCTACTTCTTCTTCTGCTTCACCCTCCAGACTTCACCTTCTCCTTCTCCTTCTTCTGCTTCTTCTGATTCACCCTCCAGACTTCTCCTTCTCCTCTCCTTCTTCTGCTTCTTCTGATTCACCCTCCAGACTTCACCTTCTCCTTCTCCTTCTTCTGCTTCTTCTGATTCACCCTCCAGACTTCACCTTCTCCTTCTCCTTCTTCTACTTCTTCTAATTCACCCTCCAGACTTCACCTTCTCCATTTCCTTCTTCTGCTTCTTCTGATTCACCCTCCAGACTTCACCTTCTCCTTCTCCTTCGTCTACTTCTTCTGATTGACCCTCCAGACTACACCTTCTCCTTCTCCTTCTTCTACTTCTTCTGATTCACCCTCCTGACTTCACCTTCTCCTTCTCCTTCTTCTACTTCTTCTGCTTCACCCTCCAGACTTCACCTTCTCCTTCTCCTTCTTCTACTTCTTCTGATTCACCCTCCAGACTTCATCTTCTCCTTCTCCTTCTTCTGCTTCTTCTGATTCACCCTCCAGACTTCACCTTCTTCTTCTCCTTATTCTGCTTCTTCTGATTCACCCTCCAGACTTCACCTTCTCCTTCTCCTTATTCTGCTTCTTCTGATTCACCCTCCAGACTTCACCTTCTCCTTCTCCTGATTCTGCTTCTTCTGATTCACCCTCCAGACTTCACCTTCTCCTTCTCCTTCTTCTACTTCTTCTGCTTCACCCTCCAAACTTCACCTTCACCTTCTCCTTCTTCTACTTCTTCTGCTTCACCCTCCAGACTTCACCTTCTCCTTCTCCTTCTTCTACTTCTTCTGATTCACCCTCCAGACTTGACCTTCTCCTTCTCCTTCTTCTACTTCTTCTGATTCACCCTCCAGACTTCACCTTCTCCTTCTCCTTCTTCTGCTTCTTCTGCTTCACCGTCCTGACTTCACCTTCTCCCTTCTCCTTCTTCTACTTCTTCTGCTTCATCCCCCTGACATCACCTGCTCCTTCTCCTTCTTCTGCTTCTTCTGATTCACCCTCCTAACTTCACCTTCTCCTTCTCCTTCTTCTGCTTCTTCTGATTCACCCCCCTGACTTCACCTTCTCCTTCTCCTTCTTCTGCTTCTTCTGATTCACCCTCCAGACTTCACCTTCTCCTTCTCTTTCTTCTGCTTCTTCTGATTCACCCTCCAGGACTTCACCTTCTCCTTCTCCTTCTTCTGATTCTTCTCATTCACCCTCCAGACTTCACCTTCTCCTTCTCCTTCTTCTGCTTCTTCTGATTCACCCTCCTGACTTCACCTTCTCCTTCTCCTTCTTCTACTTCTTCTGATTCACCCTCCTGACTTCACCTTCTCCTTCTCCTTCTTCTACTTCTTCTGCTTCACCCTCCAGACTTCACCTACTCCTTCTCCTTCTTCTACTTCTTCTGATTCACCCTCCAGACTTGACCTTCTCCTTCTCCTTCTTCTACTTATTCTGATTCACCCTCCAGACTTCACCTTCTCCTTCTCCTTCTTCTGCTTCTTCTGCTTCACCGTCCTGACTTCACCTTCTCCTTCTCCTTCTTCTACTTCTTCTGCTTCATCCCGCTGACATCACCTGCTCCTTCTCCTTCTTCTGCTTCTTCTGATTCACCCTCCTAACTTCACCTTCTCCTTCTCCTTCTTCTGCTTCTTCTGATTCACCCTCCTGACTTCACCTTCTCCTTCTCCTTCTTCTGCTTCTTCTGATACACCCTCCAGACTTCACCTTCTCCTTCTCCTTCTTCTGCTTCTTCTGATTCACCCTCCAGACTTCACCTCTCTCCTTCTCCTGATTCTGCTTCTTCTGATTCACCTTCCAGACTTCACCTTCTCCTTCTCCTTCTTCTGCTTCTTCTGATTCACCCTCCTGACTTCACCTTCTCCTTCTCCTTCTTCTACTTCTTCTGATTCACCCTCCAGACTTCATCTTCTCCTTCTCCTTCTTCTGCTTCTTCTGATTCACCCTCCAGACTTCACCTTCTTCTTCTCCTTCTTCTGCTTCTTCTGATTCACCCTCCAGACTTCACCTTCTTCCTTCTCCTTATTCTGCTTCTTCTGATTCACCCTCCAGACTTCACCTTCTCCTTCTCCTGATTCTGCTTCTTCTGATTCACCCTCCAGACTTCACCTTCTCTCCTTCTCCTTCTTCTACTTCTTCTGCTTCACCCTCCAAACTTCACCTTCACCTTCTCCTTCTTCTACTTCTTCTGCTTCCAGACTTCACCTTCTCCTTCTCCTTCTTCTACTTCTTCTGATTCACCCTCCAGACTTGACCTTCTCCTTCTCCTTCTTCTACTTCTTCTGATTCACCCTCCAGACTTCACCTTCTCCTTCTCCTTCTTCTGCTTCTTCTGCTTCACCGTCCTGACTTCACCTTCTCCTTCTCCTTCTTCTACTTCTTCTGCTTCATCCCCCTGACATCACCTGCTCCTTCTCCTTCTTCTGCTTCTTCTGATTCACCCTCCTAACTTCACCTTCTCCTTCTCCTTCTTCTGCTTCTTCTGATTCACCCTCCTGACTTCACCTTCTCCTTCTCCTTCTTCTGCTTCTTCTGATTCACCCTCCAGACTTCACCTTCTCCTTCTCTTTCTTCTGCTTCTTCTGATTCACCCTCCAGACTTCACCTTCTCCTTCTCCTTCTTCTGATTCTTCTCATTCACCCTCCAGACTTCACCTTCTCCTTCTCCTTCTTCTGCTTCTTCTGATTCACCCTCCTGACTTCACCTTCTCCTTCTCCTTCTTCTACTTCTTCTGATTCACCCTCCTGACTTCACCTTCTCCTTCTCCTTCTTCTACTTCTTCTGCTTCACCCTCCAGACTTCACCTTCTCCTTCTCCTTCTTCTACTTCTTCTGATTCACCCTCCAGACTTGACCTTCTCCTTCTCCTTCTTCTACTTATTCTGATTCACCCTCCAGACTTCACCTTCTCCTTCTCCTTCTTCTGCTTCTTCTGCTTCACCGTCCTGACTTCACCTTCTCCTTCTCCTTCTTCTACTTCTTCTGCTTCATCCCGCTGACATCACCTGCTCCTTCTCCTTCTTCTGCTTCTTCTGATTCACCCTCCTAACTTCACCTTCTCCTTCTCCTTCTTCTGCTTCTTCTGATTCACCCTCCTGACTTCACCTTCTCCTTCTCCTTCTTCTGCTTCTTCTGATACACCCTCCAGACTTCACCTTCTCCTTCTCCTTCTTCTGCTTCTTCTGATTCACCCTCCAGACTTCACCTTCTCCTTCTCCTGATTCTGCTTCTTCTGATTCACCTTCCAGACTTCACCTTCTCCTTCTCCTTCTTCTGCTTCTTCTGATTCACCCTCCTGACTTCACCTTCTCCTTCTCCTTCTTCTACTTCTTCTGATTCACCCTCCTGACTTCACCTTCTCCTTCTCCTTCTTCTACTTCTTCTGCTTCACCCTCCAGACTTCACCTTCTCCTTCTCCTTCTTCTACTTCTTCTGATTCACCCTCCAGACTTCACCTTCTCCTTCTCCTTCTTCTGCTTCTTCTGATTCACCCTCCATACTTCACCTTCTACTTCTCCTTCTTCTGCTTCTTCTGATTCACCCTCCAGACTTCACCTTCTCCTTCTCCTTCTTCTACTTCTTCTGATTCACCCTCCAGACTTCACCTTCTCATTCTCTTTCTTCTGCTTCTTCTGATTCACCCTCCAGATTTCATCTTCTCCTTCTCCTTCTTCTGCTTCTTCTGATTCACCCTCCAGACTTCACCTTCTCCTTCTCCTTCTTCTGCTTCTTCTGATTCACCCTCCTGACTTCACCTTCTCCTTCTCCTTCTTCTACTTCTTCTGATTCACCCTCCTGACTTCACCTTCTCCTTCTCCTTCTTCTTCTTCTTCTGCTTCACCCTCCTGACTTCACCTTCTCCTTCTCCTTCTTCTACTTCTTCTGATTCACCCTCCAGACTTCATCTTCTCCTTCTCCTACTTCTGCTTCTTCTTATTCACCCTCCAGACTTCACCTTCTCCTTCTCCTTATTCTGCTTCTTCTGATTCACCCTCCAGACTTCACCTTCTCCTTCTCCTGATTCTGCTTCTTCTGATTCACCCTCCAGACTTCACCTTCTCCTTCTCCTTCTTCTGCTTCTTCTGATTCACCCTCCTGACTTCACCTTCTCCTTCTCCTTCTTCTACTTCTTCTGATTCACCCTCCTGACTTCACCTTCTCCTTCTGTTTCTTCTACTTCTTCTGCTTCACCCTCCAGACTTCACCTTCTCCTTCTCCTTCTTCTACTTCTTCTGATTCACCCTCCAGACTTCACCTTCTCCTTCTCCTTCTTCTGCTTCTTCTGATTCACCCTCCATACTTCACCTTCACTTATCCTTATTCTGCTTCTTCTGATTCACCCTCCAGACTTCAACTTCTCCTTCTCCTTCTTCTGCTTCTTCTGATTCACCCTCCAGACTTCACCTTCTCCTTCTCCTTCTTCTGCTTCTTCTGATTCACCCTCCAGACTTCACCTTCTCCTTCTCCTTCTTCTACTTCTTCTGATTCACCCTCCAGACTTCACCTTCTCATTCTCTTTCTTCTGCTTCTTCTGATTCACCCTCCAGATTTCATCTTCTCCTTCTCCTTCTTCTGCTTCTTCTGATTCACCCTCCAGACTTCACCTTCTCCTTCTCCTTCTTCTGCTTCTTCTGAATCTCCCTCCAGACTTCACCTTCTCCTTCTCCTTCTTCTGCTTCTTCTGATTCACCCTCCAGACTTCACCTTCTCCTTCTCCTTCTTCTACTTCTTCTGATTCACCCTCCAGACCTCACCTTCTCCTTCTCCTTCTTCTACTTCTTCTGATTCACCCTCCAGATTTCATCTTCTCCTTCTCCTTCTTCTGCTTCTTCTGATTCACCCTCCAGACTTCACCTTCTCCTTCTCCTTCTTCTGCTTCTTCTGATTCACCCTCCTGACTTCACCTTCTCCTTCTCCTTCTTCTACTTCTTCTGATTCACCCTCCTGACTTCACCTTCACCTTCTCCTTCTTCTACTTCTTCTGCTTCACCCTCCAGACTTCACCTTCTCCTTCTCCTTCTTCTACTTCTTCTGATTCACCCTCCAGACTTGACCTTCTCCTTCTCCTTCTTCTACTTCTTCTGATTCACCCTCCAGACTTCACCTTCTCCTTCTCCTTCTTCTGCTTCTTCTGCTTCACCGTCCTGACTTCACCTTCTCCTTCTCCTTCTTCTACTTCTTCTGCTTCATCCCCCTGACATCACCTGCTCCTTCTCCTTCTTCTGCTTCTTCTGATTCACCCTCCTAACTTCACCTTCTCCTTCTCCTTCTTCTGCTTCTTCTGATTCACCCTCCTGACTTCACCTTCTCCTTCTCCTTCTTCTGCTTCTTCTGATTCACCCTCCAGACTTCACCTTCTCCTTCTCTTTCTTCTGCTTCTTCTGATTCACCCTCCAGACTTCACCTTCTCCTTCTCCTTCTTCTGATTCTTCTCATTCACCCTCCAGACTTCACCTTCTCCTTCTCCTTCTTCTGCTTCTTCTGATTCACCCTCCTGACTTCACCTTCTCCTTCTCCTTCTTCTACTTCTTCTGATTCACCCTCCTGACTTCACCTTCTCCTTCTCCTTCTTCTACTTCTTCTGCTTCACCCTCCAGACTTCACCTTCTCCTTCTCCTTCTTCTACTTCTTCTGATTCACCCTCCAGACTTGACCTTCTCCTTCTCCTTCTTCTACTTATTCTGATTCACCCTCCAGACTTCACCTTCTCCTTCTCCTTCTTCTGCTTCTTCTGCTTCACCGTCCTGACTTCACCTTCTCCTTCTCCTTCTTCTACTTCTTCTGCTTCATCCCGCTGACATCACCTGCTCCTTCTCCTTCTTCTGCTTCTTCTGATTCACCCTCCTAACTTCACCTTCTCCTTCTCCTTCTTCTGCTTCTTCTGATTCACCCTCCTGACTTCACCTTCTCCTTCTCCTTCTTCTGCTTCTTCTGATACACCCTCCAGACTTCACCTTCTCCTTCTCCTTCTTCTGCTTCTTCTGATTCACCCTCCAGACTTCACCTTCTCCTTCTCCTGATTCTGCTTCTTCTGATTCACCTTCCAGACTTCACCTTCTCCTTCTCCTTCTTCTGCTTCTTCTGATTCACCCTCCTGACTTCACCTTCTCCTTCTCCTTCTTCTACTTCTTCTGATTCACCCTCCTGACTTCACCTTCTCCTTCTCCTTCTTCTACTTCTTCTGCTTCACCCTCCAGACTTCACCTTCTCCTTCTCCTTCTTCTACTTCTTCTGATTCACCCTCCAGACTTCACCTTCTCCTTCTCCTTCTTCTGCTTCTTCTGATTCACCCTCCATACTTCACCTTCACTTCTCCTTATTCTGCTTCTTCTGATTCACCCTCCAGACTTCAACTTCTCCTTCTCCTTCTTCTGCTTCTTCTGATTCACCCTCCAGACATCACCTTCGCCTTCTCCTTCTTCTGATTCTTCTGATTCACCCTCCAGACTTCACCTTCTCCTTCTCCTTCTTCTACTTCTTCTGATTCACCCTCCAGACTTCACCTTCTCATTCTCTTTCTTCTGCTTCTTCTGATTCACCCTCCAGATTTCATCTTCTCCTTCTCCTTCTTCTGCTTCTTCTGATTCACCCTCCAGACTTCACCTTCTCCTTCTCCTTCTTCTGCTTCTTCTGATTCACCCTCCTGACTTCACCTTCTCCTTCTCCTTCTTCTACTTCTTCTGATTCACCCTCCTGACTTCACCTTCTCCTTCTCCTTCTTCTACTTCTTCTGCTTCACCCTCCTGACTTCACCTTCTCCTTCTCCTTCTTCTACTTCTTCTGATTCACCCTCCAGACTTCATCTTCTCCTTCTCCTACTTCTGCTTCTTCTTATTCACCCTCCAGACTTCACCTTCTCCTTCTCCTTATTCTGCTTCTTCTGATTCACCCTCCAGACTTCACCTTCTCCTTCTCCTGATTCTGCTTCTTCTGATTCACCCTCCAGACTTCACCTTCTCCTTCTCCTTCTTCTGCTTCTTCTGATTCACCCTCCTGACTTCACCTTCTCCTTCTCCTTCTTCTACTTCTTCTGATTCACCCTCCTGACTTCACCTTCTCCTTCTCCTTCTTCTACTTCTTCTGCTTCACCCTCCAGACTTCACCTTCTCCTTCTCCTTCTTCTACTTCTTCTGATTCACCCTCTAGACTTCACCTTCTCCTTCTCCTTCTTCTGCTTCTTCTGATTCACCCTCCATACTTCAACTTCACTTATCCTTATTCTGCTTCTTCTGATTCACCCTCCAGACTTCAACTTCTCCTTCTCCTTCTTCTGCTTCTTCTGATTCACCCTCCAGACTTCACCTTCTCCTTCTCCTTCTTCTGCTTCTTCTGATTCACCCTCCAGACTTCACCTTCTCCTTCTTCTACTTCTTCTGATTCACCCTCCAGACTTCACCTTCTCATTCTCTTTCTTCTGCTTCTTCTGATTCACCCTCCAGATTTCATCTTCTCCTTCTCCTTCTTCTGCTTCTTCTGATTCACCCTCCAGACTTCACCTTCTCCTTCTCCTTCTTCTGCTTCTTCTGAATCTCCCTCCAGACTTCACCTTCTCCTTCTCCTTCTTCTGCTTCTTCTGATTCACCCTCCAGACTTCACCTTCTCCTTCTCCTTCTTCTACTTCTTCTGATTCACCCTCCAGACCTCACCTTCTCCTTCTCCTTCTTCTACTTCTTCTGATTCACCCTCCAGATTTCATCTTCTCCTTCTCCTTCTTCTGCTTCTTCTGATTCACCCTCCAGACTTCACCTTCTCCTTCTCCTTCTTCTGCTTCTTCTGATTCACCCTCCTGACTTCACCTTCTCCTTCTCCTTCTTCTACTTCTTCTGATTCACCCTCCTGACTTCACCTTCACCTTCTCCTTCTTCTACTTCTTCTGCTTCACCCTCCAGACTTCACCTTCTCCTTCTCCTTCTTCTACTTCTTCTGATTCACCCTCCAGACTTGACCTTCTCCTTCTCCTTCTTCTACTTCTTCTGATTCACCCTCCAGACTTCACCTTCTCCTTCTCCTTCTTCTGCTTCTTCTGCTTCACCGTCCTGACTTCACCTTCTCCTTCTCCTTCTTCTACTTCTTCTGCTTCATCCCCCTGACATCACCTGCTCCTTCTCCTTCTTCTGCTTCTTCTGATTCACCCTCCTAACTTCACCTTCTCCTTCTCCTTCTTCTGCTTCTTCTGATTCACCCTCCTGACTTCACCTTCTCCTTCTCCTTCTTCTGCTTCTTCTGATTCACCCTCCAGACTTCACCTTCTCCTTCTCTTTCTTCTGCTTCTTCTGATTCACCCTCCAGACTTCACCTTCTCCTTCTCCTTCTTCTGATTCTTCTCATTCACCCTCCAGACTTCACCTTCTCCTTCTCCTTCTTCTGCTTCTTCTGATTCACCCTCCTGACTTCACCTTCTCCTTCTCCTTCTTCTACTTCTTCTGATTCACCCTCCTGACTTCACCTTCTCCTTCTCCTTCTTCTACTTCTTCTGCTTCACCCTCCAGACTTCACCTTCTCCTTCCCCTTCTTCTACTTCTTCTGATTCACCCTCCAGACTTGACCTTCTCCTTCTCCTTCTTCTACTTATTCTGATTCACCCTCCAGACTTCACCTTCTCCTTCTCCTTCTTCATCTTCTTCTGCTTCACCGTCCTGACTTCACCTTCTCCTTCTCCTTCTTCTACTTCTTCTGCTTCATCCCGCTGACATCACCTGCTCCTTCTCCTTCTTCTGCTTCTTCTGATTCACCCTCCTAACTTCACCTTCTCCTTCTCCTTCTTCTGCTTCTTCTGATTCACCCTCCTGACTTCACCTTCTCCTTCTCCTTCTTCTGCTTCTTCTGATACACCCTCCAGACTTCACCTTCTCCTTCTCCTTCTTCTGCTTCTTCTGATTCACCCTCCAGACTTCACCTTCTCCTTCTCCTTCTTCTGATTCTTCTGATTCACCCTCCAGACTTCACCTTCTCCTTCTCCTTCTTCTGCTTCTTCTGATTCACCCTCCTGACCTCACCTTCTCCTTCTCCTTCTTCTACTTCTTCTGATTCACCCTCCTGACTTCACCTTCTCCTTCTCCTTCTTCTACTTCTTCTGCTTCACCCTCCAGACTTCACCTTCTCCTTCTCCTTCTTCTGCTTCTTCTGATTCACCCTCCAGACTTCTCCTTCTCCTTCTCCTTCTTCTGCTTCTTCTGATTCACCCTCCAGACTTCACCTTCTCCTTCTCCTTCTTCTGCTTCTTCTGATTCACCCTCCAGACTTCACCTTCTCCTTCTCCTTCTTCTACTTCTTCTAATTCACCCTCCAGACTTCACCTTCTCCATTTCCTTCTTCTGCTTCTTCTGATTCACCCTCCAGACTTCACCTTCTCCTTCTCCTTCGTCTACTTCTTCTGATTGACCCTCCAGACTACACCTTCTCCTTCTCCTTCTTCTACTTCTTCTGATTCACCCTCCTGACTTCACCTTCTCCTTCTCCTTCTTCTACTTCTTCTGCTTCACCCTCCAGACTTCACCTTCTCCTTCCCCTTCTTCTACTTCTTCTGATTCACCCTCCAGACTTCATCTTCTCCTTCTCCTTCTTCTGCTTCTTCTGATTCACCCTCCAGACTTCACCTTCTTCTTCTCCTTATTCTGCTTCTTCTGATTCACCCTCCAGACTTCACCTTCTCCTTCTCCTTATTCTGCTTCTTCTGATTCACCCTCCAGACTTCACCTTCTCCTTCTCCTGATTCTGCTTCTTCTGATTCACCCTCCAGACTTCACCTTCTCCTTCTCCTTCTTCTACTTCTTCTGCTTCACCCTCCAAACTTCACCTTCTCCTTCTCCTTCTTCTACTTCTTCTGATTCACCCTCCAGACTTCACCTTCTCCTTCTCCTTCTTCTGCTTCTTCTGATTCACCCTCCATACTTCACCTTCACTTCTCCTTATTCTGCTTCTTCTGATTCACCCTCCAGATTCAACTTCTCCTTCTCCTTCTTCTGCTTCTTCTGATTCACCCTCCAGACTTCACCTTCTCCTTCTCCTTCTTCTGCTTCTTCTGATTCACCCTCCAGACTTCACCTTCTCCTTCTCCTTCTTCTGCTTCTTCTGATTCACCCTCCAGACTTCACCTTCTCCTTCTCCTTCTTCTACTTCTTCTGATTCACCCTCCAGACTTCACCTTCTCCTTCTCTTTCTTCTGCTTCTTCTGATTCACCCTCCAGATTTCATCTTCTCCTTCTCCTTCTTCTGCTTCTTCTGATTCACCCTCCAGACTTCACCTTCTCCTTCTCCTTCTTCTGCTTCTTCTGATTCACCCTCCAGACTTCACCTTCTCCTTCTCCTTCTTCTGCTTCTTCTGATTCACCCTCCAGACTTCACCTTCTCCTTCTCCTTCTACTTCTTCTGATTCATCCTCAAGACCTCACCTTCTCCTTCTCCTTCTTCTACTTTTTCTGATTCACCCTCCAGACTTCACCTTCTCCTTCTCCTTCTTCTGCTTCTTCTGATTCACCCTCCTGACTTCACCTTCTCCTTCTCCTTCTTCTACTTCTTCTGATTCACCCTCCTGACTTCACCTTCTCCTTCTCCTTCTTCTGCTTCTTCTGCTTCACCCTCCAGACTTGACCTTCTCCTTCTCCTTCTTCTACTTCTTCTGATTCACCCTCCAGACTTCACCTTCTCCTTCTCCTTCTTCTGCTTCTTCTGCTTCACCGTCCTGACTTCACCTTCTCCTTCTCCTTCTTCTACTTCTTCTGCTTCATCCCCCTGACATCACCTGCTCCTTCGCCTTCTTCTGCTTCTTCTGATTCACCCTCCTAACTTCACCTTCTCCTTCTACTTCTTCTGCTTCTTCTGATTCACCCTCCTGACTTCACCTTCTCCTTCTCCTTCTTCTGCTTCTTCTGATTCAGCCTCCAGACTTCACCTTCTCCTTCTCTTTCTTCTGCTTCTTCTGATTCACCCTCCAGACTTCACCTTCTCCTTCTCCTTCTTCTGATTCTTCTGATTCACCCTCCAGACTTCACCTTCTCCTTCTCCTTCTTCTGCTTCTTCTGATTCACCCTCCTGACTTCACCTTCTCCTTCTCCTTCTTCTACTTCTTCTGATTCACCCTCCTGACTTCACCTTCTCCTTCTCCTTCTTCAACTTCTTCTGCTTCACCCTCCAGACTTCACCTTCTCCTTCTCCTTCTTCTACTTCTTCTGATTCACCCTCCAGACTTGACCTTCTCCTTCTCCTTCTTCTACTTATTCTGATTCACCCTCCAGACTTCACCTTCTCCTTCTCCTTCTTCTGCTTCTTCTGCTTCACCGTCCTGACTTCACCTTCTCCTTCTCCTTCTTCTACTTCTTCTGCTTCATCCCGCTGACCTCACCTGCTCCTTCTCCTTCTTCTGCTTCTTCTGATTCACCCTCCTAACTTCACCTTCTCCTTCTCCTTCTTCTGCTTCTTCTGATTCACCCTCCTGACTTCACCTTCTCCTTCTCCTTCTTCTGCTTCTTCTGATTCACCCTCTAGACTTCACCTTCTCCTTCTCCTTCTTCTGCTTCTTCTGATTCTCCCTCCAGACTTCACCTTCTCCTTCTCCTTCTTCTGATTCTTCTGATTCACCCTCCAGACTTCACCTTCTCCTTCTCCTTCTTCTGCTTCTTCTGATTCACCCTCCTGACCTCACCTTCTCCTTCTCCTTCTTCTACTTCTTCTGATTCACCCTCCTGACTTCACCTTCTCCTTCTCCTTCTTCTGCTTCTTCTGCTTCACCCTCCAGACTTCACCTTCTCCTTCTCCTTCTTCTGCTTCTTCTGATTCACCCTCCAGACTTCACCTTCTCCTTCTTCTGCTTCTTCTGATTCACCCTCCAGACTTCACCTTCTCCTTCTCCTTCTTCTGCTTCTTCTGATTCACCCTCCAGACTTCACCTTCTCCTTCTCCTTCTTCTACTTCTTCTAATTCACCCTCCAGACTTCACCTTCTCCATTTCCTTCTTCTGCTTCTTCTGATTCACCCTCCAGACTTCACCTTCTCCTTCTCCTTCGTCTACTTCTTCTGATTGACCCTCCAGACTACACCTTCTCCTTCTCCTTCTTCTACTTCTTCTGATTCACCCTCCTGACTTCACCTTCTCCTTCTCCTTCTTCTACTTCTTCTGCTTCACCCTCCAGACTTCACCTTCTCCTTCTCCTTCTTCTACTTCTTCTGATTCACCCTCCAGACTTCATCTTCTCCTTCTCCTTCTTCTGCTTCTTCTGATTCACCCTCCAGACTTCACCTTCTTCTTCTCCTTATTCTGCTTCTTCTGATTCACCCTCCAGACTTCACCTTCTCCTTCTCCTTATTCTGCTTCTTCTGATTCACCCTCCAGACTTCACCTTCTCCTTCTCCTGATTCTGCTTCTTCTGATTCACCCTCCAGACTTCACCTTCTCCTTCTCCTTCTTCTACTTCTTCTGCTTCACCCTCCAAACTTCACCTTCTCCTTCTCCTTCTTCTACTTCTTCTGATTCACCCTCCAGACTTCACCTTCTCCTTCTCCTTCTTCTGCTTCTTCTGATTCACCCTCCATACTTCACCTTCACTTCTCCTTATTCTGCTTCTTCTGATTCACCCTCCAGACTTCAACTTCTCCTTCTCCTTCTTCTGCTTCTTCTGATTCACCCTCCAGACTTCACCTTCTCCTTCTCCTTCTTCTGCTTCTTCTGATTCACCCTCCAGACTTCACCTTCTCCTTCTCCTTCTTCTGCTTCTTCTGATTCACCCTCCAGACTTCACCTTCTCCTTCTCCTTCTTCTACTTCTTCTGATTCACCCTCCAGACTTCACCTTCTCCTTCTCTTTCTTCTGCTTCTTCTGATTCACCCTCCAGATTTCATCTTCTCCTTCTCCTTCTTCTGCTTCTTCTGATTCACCCTCCAGACTTCACCTTCTCCTTCTCCTTCTTCTGCTTCTTCTGATTCACCCTCCAGACTTCACCTTCTCCTTCTCCTTCTTCTGCTTCTTCTGATTCACCCTCCAGACTTCACCTTCTCCTTCTCCTTCTTCTACTTCTTCTGATTCACCCTCAAGACCTCACCTTCTCCTTCTCCTTCTTCTACTTTTTCTGATTCACCCTCCAGACTTCACCTTCTCCTTCTCCTTCTTCTGCTTCTTCTGATTCACCCTCCTGACTTCACCTTCTCCTTCTCCTTCTTCTACTTCTTCTGATTCACCCTCCTGACTTCACCTTCTCCTTCTCCTTCTTCTGCTTCTTCTGCTTCACCCTCCAGACTTCACCTTCTCCTTCTCCTTCTTCTACTTCTTCTGATTCACCCTCCAGACTTGACCTTCTCCTTCTCCTTCTTCTACTTCTTCTGATTCACCCTCCAGACTTCACCTTCTCCTTCTCCTTCTTCTGCTTCTTCTGCTTCACCGTCCTGACTTCACCTTCTCCTTCTCCTTCTTCTACTTCTTCTGCTTCATCCCCCTGACATCACCTGCTCCTTCGCCTTCTTCTGCTTCTTCTGATTCACCCTCCTAACTTCACCTTCTCCTTCTACTTCTTCTGCTTCTTCTGATTCACCCTCCTGACTTCACCTTCTCCTTCTCCTTATTCTGCTTCTTCTGATTCAGCCTCCAGACTTCACCTTCTCCTTCTCTTTCTTCTGCTTCTTCTGATTCACCCTCCAGACTTCACCTTCTCCTTCTCCTTCTTCTGATTCTTCTGATTCACCCTCCAGACTTCACCTTCTCCTTCTCCTTCTTCTGCTTCTTCTGATTCACCCTCCTGACTTCACCTTCTCCTTCTCCTTCTTCTACTTCTTCTGATTCACCCTCCTGACTTCACCTTCTCCTTCTCCTTCTTCAACTTCTTCTGCTTCACCCTCCAGACTTCACCTTCTCCTTCTCCTTCTTCTACTTCTTCTGATTCACCCTCCAGACTTGACCTTCTCCTTCTTCTACTTATTCTGATTCACCCTCCAGACTTCACCTTCTCCTTCTTCTTCTTCTGCTTCTTCTGCTTCACCGTCCTGACTTCACCTTCTCCTTCTCCTTCTTCTACTTCTTCTGCTTCATCCCGCTGACATCACCTGCTCCTTCTCCTTCTTCTGCTTCTTCTGATTCACCCTCCTAACTTCACCTTCTCCTTCTCCTTCTTCTGCTTCTTCTGATTCACCCTCCTGACTTCACCTTCTCCTTCTCCTTCTTCTGCTTCTTCTGATTCACCCTCCAGACTTCACCTTCTCCTTCTCCTTCTTCTGCTTCTTCTGATTCTCCCTCCAGACTTCACCTTCTCCTTCTCCTTCTTCTGATTCTTCTGATTCACCCTCCAGACTTCACCTTCTCCTTCTCCTTCTTCTGCTTCTTCTGATTCACCCTCCTGACCTCACCTTCTCCTTCTCCTTCTTCTACTTCTTCTGATTCACCCTCCTGACTTCACCTTCTCCTTCTCCTTCTTCTGCTTCTTCTGCTTCACCCTCCAGACTTCACCTTCTCCTTCTCCTTCTTCTGCTTCTTCTGATTCACCCTCCAGACTTCACCTTCTCCTTCTTCTGCTTCTTCTGATTCACCCTCCAGACTTCACCTTCTCCTTCTCCTTCTTCTACTTCTTCTGATTCACCCTCCAGACTTCACCTTCTCCATTTCCTTCTTCTGCTTCTTCTGATTCACCCTCCAGACTTCACCTTCTCCTTCTCCTTCGTCTACTTCTTCTGATTGACCCTCCAGACTACACCTTCTCCTTCTCCTTCTTCTACTTCTTCTGATTCACCCTCCAGACTTCACCTTCTCCTTCTCCTTCTTCTGTTTCTTCTGATTCACCGTCCAGACTTCACCTTCTCCTTCTCCTTCTTCTACTACTTCTGATTCACCCTCCAGACTTCACCTTCTCCTTCTCCTTCTTCTACTTCTTCTGATTCACCCTCCAGACTTCATCTTCTCCTTCTCCTTCTTCTGCTTCTTCTGATTCACCCTCCAGACTTCACCTTCTCCTTCTCCTTCTTCTGCTTCTTCTGATTCACCCTCCAGACTTCACCTTCTGCTTCTCCTTCTTCTACTTCTTCTGATTCACCCTCCAGACTTCACCTTCTCCTTCTCCTTCTTCTACTTCTTCTGATTCACCCTCCAGTCTTCACCTTCTCCTTCTCCTTCTTCTATTTCTTCTGCTTCACCCTCCAGACTTCACCTTCTCCTTCTCTTTCTTCTTCTTCTTCTGATTCACCCTCCAGACTTCACCTTCTCCTTCTCCTTCTTCTGATTCTTCTGATTCACCCTCCAGACTTCACCTTCTCCTTCTCCTTCTTCTGCTTCTTCTGATTCACCCTCCTGACTTCACCTTCTCCTTCTCCTTCTTCTACTTCTTCTGCTTCACCCTCCAGACTTCACCTTCTCCTTCTCCTTCTTCTACTTCTTCTGATTCACCCTCCAGAATTCATCTTCTCCTTCTCCTTCTTCTGCTTCTTCTGATTCACCCTCCAGACTTCACCTTCTCCTTCTCCTTATTCTGCTTCTTCTGATTCACCCTCCAGACTTCACCTTCTCCTTCTCCTTATTCTGCTTCTTCTGATTCACCCTCCAGACTTCACCTTCTCATTCTCCTTCCTCTGCTTCTTCTGATTCACCCTCCAGACTTCACCTTCTCCTTCTCCTTCTTCTGATTCTTCTGATTCACCCTCCAGACTTCACCTTCTCCTTCTCCTTCTTCTGCTTCTTCTGATTCACCCTCCTGACTTCACCTTCTCCTTCTCCTTCTTCTACTTCTTCTGATTCACCCTCCTGACTTCACCTTCTCCTTCTCCTTCTTCTACTTCTTCTGCTTCACCCACCAGACTTCACCTTCTCCTTCTCCTTCTTCTACTTCTTCTGATTCACCCTCCAGACTTCACCTTCTCCTTCTCCTTCTTCTGCTTCTTCTGATTCACCCTCCAGACTTCACCTTCTCCTTCTCCTTATTCTGCTTCTTCTGATTCACTCTCCAGACTTCACCTTCTCCTTCTCCTTCTTCTGCTTCTTCTGATTCACACTCCAGACTTCACCTTCTCCTTCTCCTTCTTCTACTTCTTCTGATTCACCCTCCAGACTTCACCTTCTCCTTCTCTTTCTTCTGCTTCATCTGATTCACCCTCCAGACTTCACCTTCTCCTTCTCCTTCTTCTGATTCTTCTGATTCACCCTCCAGACTTCACCTTCTTCTTCTCCTTCTTCTGCTTCTTCTGATTCACCCTCCTGACTTCACCTTCTCCTTCTCCTTCTTCTACTTCTTCTGATTCACCCTCCTGACTTCACCTTCTCCTTCTCCTTCTTCTACTTCTTCTGCTTCACCCTCCAGACTTCACCTTCTCCTTCTCCTTCTTCTACTTCTTCTGATTCACCCTCCAGACTTGACCTGCTCCTTCTCCTTCTTCTACTTCTTCTGATTCACCCTCCAGACTTCACCTTCTCCTTCTCCTTCTTCTGCTTCTTCTGCTTCACCGTCCTGACTTCACCTTCTCCTTCTCCTTCTTCTACTTCTTCTGCTTCATCCCCCTGACATCACCTGCTCCTTCTCCTTCTTCTGCTTCTTCTGATTCACCTTCCTAACTTCACCTTCTCCTTCTCCTTCTTCTGCTTCTTCTGATTCACCCTCCTGACTTCACCTTCTCCTTCTCCTTCTTCTGCTTCTTCTGATTCACCCTCCAGACTTCACCTTCTCCTTCTCCTTCTTCTGCTTCTTCTGATTCACCCTCCAGACTTCACCTTCTCCTTCTCCTTCTTCTGCTTCTTCTGATTCACCCTCCAGACCTCACCTTCTCCTTCTCCTTCTTCTACTTCTTCTGATTCACCCTCCAGACTTCATCTGTTCCTTCTCCTTCTTCTGCTTCTTTTGATTCACCCTCCAGACTTCACCTTCTCCTTCTCCTTCTTCTGCTTCTTCTGATTCACCCTCCAGACTTCACCTTCTCCTTCTCCTTCTTCTACTTCTTCTGATTCACCCTCCAGACTTCACCTTCTCCTTCTCCTTCTTCTACTTCTTCTGATTCACCCTCCAGTCTTCACCTTCTCCTTCTCCTTCTTCTGTTTCTTCTGCTTCACCCTCCAGACTTCACCTTCTCCTTCTCTTTCTTCTGCTTCTTCTGATTCACCCTCTAGACTTCACCTTCTCCTTCTCCTTCTTCTGATTCTTCTGATTCACCCTCCAGACGTCACCTTCTCCTTCTCCTTCTTCTGCTTCTTCTGATTCACCCTCCTGACTTCACCTTCTCCTTCTCCTTCTTCTACTTCTTCTGATTCACCCTCCTGACTTCACCTTCTCCTTCTCCTTCTTCTACTTCTTCTGCTTCACCCTCCAGACTTCATCTTCTCCTTCTCCTTCTTCTACTTCTTCTGATGCACCCTTCAGACTTCACCTTCTCCTTCTCCTTTTTCTGCTTCTTCTGATTCACCCTCCAGACTTCACCTTCTCCTTCTCCTTATTCTGCTTCTTCTGATTCACCCTCCAGACTTCACCTTCTCCTTCTCCTTCTTCTGCTTCTTCTGATTCACCCTCCAGACTTCACCTTCTCCTTCTCCTTCGTCTACTTCTTCTGATTCACCCTCAAGACAACACCGTCTCCTTCTCCTTCTTCTACTTCTTCTGATTCACCCTCCAGACTTCACCTTCTCCTTCTCCTTCTTCTGCTTCTTCTGATTCACCCTCCTGACTTCACCTTCTCCTTCTCCTTCTTCTACTTCTTCTGATTCACCCTCCTGACTTCAACTTCTCCTTCTCCTTCTTCTACTTCTTCTGCTTCACCCTCCAGACTTCACCTTCTCCTTCTCCTTCTTCTACTTCTTCTGATTCACCCTCCAGACTTGACCTTCTCCTTCTCCTTCTTCTACTTATTCTGATTCACCCTCCAGACTTCACATTCTCCTTCTCCTTCTTCTGCTTCTTCTGCTTCACCGTCCTGACTTCACCTTCTCCTTCTCCTTCTTCTACTTCTTCTGCTTCATCCCGCTGACATCACCTTCTCCTTCTCCTTCTTCTGCTTCTTCTGATTCACCCTCCTAACTTCACCTTCTCCTTCTCCGTCTTCTGCTTCTTCTGATTCACCCTCCTGACTTCACCTTCTCCTTCTCCTTCTTCTCCTTCTTCTGATTCACCCTCCAGACTTCACCTTCTCCTTCTCCTTCTTCTGCTTCTTCTGATTCACCCTCCAGACTTCACCTTCTCCTTCTCCTTCTTCTGATTCTTCTGATTCACCCTCCAGACTTCACCTTCTCCTTCTCCTTCTTCTGCTTCTTCTGATTCACCCTCCTGACTTCACCTTCTCCTTCTCCTTCTTCTACTTCTTCTGATTCATCCTCCAGACTTCACCTTCTCCTTCTCCTTCTTCTGCTTCTTCTGATTCACCCTCCAGACTTCTCCTTCTCCTTCTCCTTCTTCTGCTTCTTCTGATTCACCCTCCAGACTTCACCTTCTCCTTCTCCTTCTTCTGCTTCTTCTGATTCACCCTCCAGACTTCACCTTCTCCTTCTCCTTCTTCTCCTTCTTCTGATTCACCCTCCAGACTTCACCTTCTCCTTCTCCTTCGTCTACTTCTTCTGATTCACCCTCCAGACTACACCTTCTCCTTCTCCTTCTTCTACTTCTTCTGATTCACCCTCCAGACTTCACCTTCTCCTTCTCCTTCTTCTGTTTCTTCTGATTCACCGTCCAGACTTCACCTTCTCCTTCTCCTTCTTCTACTACTTCTGATTCACCCTCCAGACTTCACCTTCTCCTTCTCCTTCTTCTACTTCTTCTGATTCACCCTCCCGACTTCATCTTCTTATTCTCCTTCTTCTGCTTCTTCTGATTCACCCTCCAGACTTCACCTTCTCCTTCTCCTTCTTCTGCTTCTTCTGATTCACCCTCCAGACTTCAACTTCTCCTTCTCCTTCTTCTACTTCTTCTGATTCACCCTCCAGACTTCACCTTCTCCTTCTCCTTCTTCTACTTCTTCTGATTCACCCTCCAGTCTTCACCTTCTCCTTCTCCTTCTTCTGTTTCTTCTGCTTCACCCTCCAGACTTCACCTTCTCCTTCTCTTTCTTCTGCTTCTTCTGATTCACCCTCCAGACTTCACCTTCTCCTTCTCCTTCTTCTGATTCTTCTGATTCACCCTCCAGACTTCACCTTCTCCTTCTCCTTCTTCTGCTTCTTCTGATTCACCCTCCTGACTTCATCTGTTCCTTCTCCTTCTTCTGCTTCTTTTGATTCACCCTCCAGACTTCACCTTCTCCTTCTCCTTCTTCTGCTTCTTCTGATTCACCCTCCAGACTTCACCTTCTCCTTCTCCTTCTTCTACTTCTTCTGATTCACCCTCCAGACTTCACTTTCTCCTTCTCCTTCTTCTACTTCTTCTGATTCACCCTCCAGTCTTCACCTTCTCCTTCTCCTTCTTCTGTTTCTTCTGCTTCACCCTCCAGACTTCACCTTCTCCTTCTCTTTCTTCTGCTTCTTCTGATTCACCCTGCAGACTTCACCTTCTCCTTCTCCTTCTTCTGATTCTTCTGATTCACCCTCCAGACGTCACCTTCTCCTTCTCCTTCTTCTGCTTCTTCTGATTCACCCTCCTGACTTCACCTTCTCCTTCTCCTTCGTCTACTTCTTCTGATTCACCCTCCTGACTTCACCTTCTCCTTCTCCTTCTTCTACTTCTTCTGCTTCACCCTCCAGACTTCACCTTCTCCTTCTCCTTCTTCTACTTCTTCTGATTCACCCTTCAGACTTCACCTTCTCCTTCTCCTTATTCTGCTTCTTCTGATTCACCCTCCAGACTTCACCTTCTCCTTCTCCTTCTTCTGCTTCTTCTGATTCACCCTCCAGACTTCACCTTCTCCTTCTCCTTCGTCTACTTCTTCTGATTCACCCTCAAGACAACACCGTCTCCTTCTCCTTCTTCTACTTCTTCTGATTCACCCTCCAGACTTCACCTTCTCCTTCTCCTTCTTCTGCTTCTTCAGATTCACCCTCTTGACTTCACCTTCTCCTTCTCCTTCTTCTACTTCTTCTGATTCACCCTCCTGACTTCAACTTCTCCTTCTCCTTCTTCTACTTCTTCTGCTTCACCCTCCAGACTTCACCTTCTCCTTCTCCTTCTTCTACTTCTTCTGATTCACCCTCCAGACTTGACCTTCTCCTTCTCCTTCTTCTACTTATTCTGATTCACCCTCCAGACTTCACATTCTCCTTCTCCTTCTTCTGCTTCTTCTGCTTCACCGTCCTGACTTCACCTTCTCCTTCTCCTTCTTCTACTTCTTCTGCTTCATCCCGCTGACATCACCTTCTCCTTCTCCTTCTTCTGCTTCTTCTGATTCACCCTCCTAACTTCACCTTCTCCTTCTCCGTCTTCTGCTTCTTCTGATTCACCCTCCTGACTTCACCTTCTCCTTCTCCTTCTTCTCCTTCTTCTGATTCACCCTCCAGACTTAACCTTCTCCTTCTCCTTCCTCTGCTTCTTCTGATTCACCCTCCAGACTTCACCTTCTCCTTCTCCTTCTTCTGATTCTTCTGATTCACCCTCCAGACTTCACCTTCTCCTTCTCCTTCTTCTGCTTCTTCTGATTCACCCTCCTGACTTCACCTTCTCCTTCTCCTTCTTCTACTTCTTCTGATTCACCCTCCAGACTTCACCTTCTCCTTCTCCTTCTTCTGCTTCTTCTGATTCACCCTCCAGACTTCTCCTTCTCCTTCTCCTTCTTCTGATTCTTCTGATTCACCCTCCAGACGTCACCTTCTCCTTCTCCTTCTTCTGCTTCTTCTGATTCACCCTCCTGACTTCACCTTCTCCTTCTCCTTCTTCTACTTCTTCTGATTCACCCTCCTGACTTCACCTTCTCCTTCTCCTTCTTCTACTTCTTCTGCTTCACCCTCCAGACTTCATCTTCTCCTTCTCCTTCTTCTACTTCTTCTGATGCACCCTTCAGACTTCACCTTCTCCTTCTCCTTTTTCTGCTTCTTCTGATTCACCCTCCAGACTTCACCTTCTCCTTCTCCTTATTCTGCTTCTTCTGATTCACCCTCCAGACTTCACCTTCTCCTTCTCCTTCTTCTGCTTCTTCTGATTCACCCTCCAGACTTCACCTTCTCCTTCTCCTTCGTCTACTTCTTCTGATTCACCCTCAAGACAACACCGTCTCCTTCTCCTTCTTCTACTTCTTCTGATTCACCCTCCAGACTTCACCTTCTCCTTCTCCTTCTTCTGCTTCTTCTGATTCACCCTCCTGACTTCACCTTCTCCTTCTCCTTCTTCTACTTCTTCTGATTCACCCTCCTGACTTCAACTTCTCCTTCTCCTTCTTCTACTTCTTCTGCTTCACCCTCCAGACTTCACCTTCTCCTTCTCCTTCTTCTACTTCTTCTGATTCACCCTCCAGACTTGACCTTCTCCTTCTCCTTCTTCTACTTATTCTGATTCACCCTCCAGACTTCACATTCTCCTTCTCCTTCTTCTGCTTCTTCTGCTTCACCGTCCTGACTTCACCTTCTCCTTCTCCTTCTTCTACTTCTTCTGCTTCATCCCGCTGACATCACCTTCTCCTTCTCCTTCTTCTGCTTCTTCTGATTCACCCTCCTAACTTCACCTTCTCCTTCTCCGTCTTCTGCTTCTTCTGATTCACCCTCCTGACTTCACCTTCTCCTTCTCCTTCTTCTCCTTCTTCTGATTCACCCTCCAGACTTCACCTTCTCCTTCTCCTTCTTCTGCTTCTTCTGATTCACCCTCCAGACTTCACCTTCTCCTTCTCCTTCTTCTGATTCTTCTGATTCACCCTCCAGACTTCACCTTCTCCTTCTCCTTCTTCTGCTTCTTCTGATTCACCCTCCTGACTTCACCTTCTCCTTCTCCTTCTTCTACTTCTTCTGATTCATCCTCCAGACTTCACCTTCTCCTTCTCCTTCTTCTGCTTCTTCTGATTCACCCTCCAGACTTCTCCTTCTCCTTCTCCTTCTTCTGCTTCTTCTGATTCACCCTCCAGACTTCACCTTCTCCTTCTCCTTCTTCTGCTTCTTCTGATTCACCCTCCAGACTTCACCTTCTCCTTCTCCTTCTTCTCCTTCTTCTGATTCACCCTCCAGACTTCACCTTCTCCTTCTCCTTCGTCTACTTCTTCTGATTCACCCTCCAGACTACACCTTCTCCTTCTCCTTCTTCTACTTCTTCTGATTCACCCTCCAGACTTCACCTTCTCCTTCTCCTTCTTCTGTTTCTTCTGATTCACCGTCCAGACTTCACCTTCTCCTTCTCCTTCTTCTACTACTTCTGATTCACCCTCCAGACTTCACCTTCTCCTTCTCCTTCTTCTACTTCTTCTGATTCACCCTCCCGACTTCATCTTCTTATTCTCCTTCTTCTGCTTCTTCTGATTCACCCTCCAGACTTCACCTTCTCCTTCTCCTTCTTCTGCTTCTTCTGATTCACCCTCCAGACTTCAACTTCTCCTTCTCCTTCTTCTACTTCTTCTGATTCACCCTCCAGACTTCACCTTCTCCTTCTCCTTCTTCTACTTCTTCTGATTCACCCTCCAGTCTTCACCTTCTCCTTCTCCTTCTTCTGTTTCTTCTGCTTCACCCTCCAGACTTCACCTTCTCCTTCTCTTTCTTCTGCTTCTTCTGATTCACCCTCCAGACTTCACCTTCTCCTTCTCCTTCTTCTGATTCTTCTGATTCACCCTCCAGACTTCACCTTCTCCTTCTCCTTCTTCTGCTTCTTCTGATTCACCCTCCTGACTTCATCTGTTCCTTCTCCTTCTTCTGCTTCTTTTGATTCACCCTCCAGACTTCACCTTCTCCTTCTCCTTCTTCTGCTTCTTCTGATTCACCCTCCAGACTTCACCTTCTCCTTCTCCTTCTTCTACTTCTTCTGATTCACCCTCCAGACTTCACTTTCTCCTTCTCCTTCTTCTACTTCTTCTGATTCACCCTCCAGTCTTCACCTTCTCCTTCTCCTTCTTCTGTTTCTTCTGCTTCACCCTCCAGACTTCACCTTCTCCTTCTCTTTCTTCTGCTTCTTCTGATTCACCCTGCAGACTTCACCTTCTCCTTCTCCTTCTTCTGATTCTTCTGATTCACCCTCCAGACGTCACCTTCTCCTTCTCCTTCTTCTGCTTCTTCTGATTCACCCTCCTGACTTCACCTTCTCCTTCTCCTTCGTCTACTTCTTCTGATTCACCCTCCTGACTTCACCTTCTCCTTCTCCTTCTTCTACTTCTTCTGCTTCACCCTCCAGACTTCACCTTCTCCTTCTCCTTCTTCTACTTCTTCTGATTCACCCTTCAGACTTCACCTTCTCCTTCTCCTTTTTCTGCTTCTTCTGATTCACCCTCCAGACTTCACCTTCTCCTTCTCCTTATTCTGCTTCTTCTGATTCACCCTCCAGACTTCACCTTCTCCTTCTCCTTCTTCTGCTTCTTCTGATTCACCCTCCAGACTTCACCTTCTCCTTCTCCTTCGTCTACTTCTTCTGATTCACCCTCAAGACAACACCGTCTCCTTCTCCTTCTTCTACTTCTTCTGATTCACCCTCCAGACTTCACCTTCTCCTTCTCCTTCTTCTGCTTCTTCAGATTCACCCTCTTGACTTCACCTTCTCCTTCTCCTTCTTCTACTTCTTCTGATTCACCCTCCTGACTTCAACTTCTCCTTCTCCTTCTTCTACTTCTTCTGCTTCACCCTCCAGACTTCACCTTCTCCTTCTCCTTCTTCTACTTCTTCTGATTCACCCTCCAGACTTGACCTTCTCCTTCTCCTTCTTCTACTTATTCTGATTCACCCTCCAGACTTCACATTCTCCTTCTCCTTCTTCTGCTTCTTCTGCTTCACCGTCCTGACTTCACCTTCTCCTTCTCCTTCTTCTACTTCTTCTGCTTCATCCCGCTGACATCACCTTCTCCTTCTCCTTCTTCTGCTTCTTCTGATTCACCCTCCTAACTTCACCTTCTCCTTCTCCGTCTTCTGCTTCTTCTGATTCACCCTCCTGACTTCACCTTCTCCTTCTCCTTCTTCTCCTTCTTCTGATTCACCCTCCAGACTTAACCTTCTCCTTCTCCTTCCTCTGCTTCTTCTGATTCACCCTCCAGACTTCACCTTCTCCTTCTCCTTCTTCTGATTCTTCTGATTCACCCTCCAGACTTCACCTTCTCCTTCTCCTTCTTCTGCTTCTTCTGATTCACCCTCCTGACTTCACCTTCTCCTTCTCCTTCTTCTACTTCTTCTGATTCACCCTCCAGACTTCACCTTCTCCTTCTCCTTCTTCTGCTTCTTCTGATTCACCCTCCAGACTTCTCCTTCTCCTTCTCCTTCTTCTGCTTCTTCTGATTCACCCTCCAGACTTCACCTTCTCCTTCTCCTTCTTCTGCTTCTTCTGATTCACCCTCCAGACTTCACCTTCTCCTTCTCCTTCTTCTCCTTCTTCTGATTCACCCTCCAGACTTCACCTTCTCCTTCTCCTTCGTCTACTTCTTCTGATTCACCCTCCAGACTACACCTTCTCCTTCTCCTTCTTCTACTTCTTCTGATTCACCCTCCAGACTTCACCTTCTCCTTCTCCTTCTTCTGTTTCTTCTGATTCACCGTCCAGACTTCACCTTCTCCTTCTCCTTCTTCTACTACTTCTGATTCACCCTCCAGACTTCACCTTCTCCTTCTCCTTCTTCTACTTCTTCTGATTAACCCTCCAGACTTCATCTTCTTATTCTCCTTCTTCTGCTTCTTCTGATTCACCCTCCAGACTTCACCTTCTCCTTCTCCTTCTTCTGCTTCTTCTGATTCACCCTCCAGACTTCACCTTCTCCTTCTCCTTCTTCTACTTCTTCTGATTCACCCTCCAGACTTCACCTTCTCCTTCTCCTTCTTCTACTTCTTCTGATTCACCCTCCTGTCTTCACCTTCTCCTTCTCCTTCTTCTGTTTCTTCTGCTTCACCCTCCAGACTTCACCTTCTCCTTCTCTTTCTTCTGCTTCTTCTGATTCACCCTCCAGACTTCACCTTCTCCTTCTCCTTCTTCTGATTCTTCTGATTCACCCTCCAGACTTCACCTTCTCCTTCTCCTTCTTCTGCTTCTTCTGATTCACCCTCCTGACTTCACCTTCTCCTTCTCCTTCTTCTACTTCTTCTGATTCACCCTCCTGACTTCACCTTCTCCTTCTCCTTCTTCTACTTCTTCTGCTTCACCCTCCAGACTTCATCTTCTCCTTCTCCTTCTTCTGCTTCTTCTGATTCACCCTCCAGACTTAACCTTCTCCTGCTCCTTATTCTGCTTCTTCTGATTCACCCTCCAGACTTCACCTTCTCCTTCTCCTTATTCTGCTTCTTCTGATTCACCCTCCAGACTTCACCTTCTCATTCTCCTTCCTCTGCTTCTTCTGATTCACCCTCCAGTCTTCACCTTCTCCTTCTCCTTCTTCTGATTCTTCTGATTCACCCTCCAGACTTCACCTTCTCCTTCTCCTTCTTCTGCTTCTTCTGATTCACCCTCCTGACTTCACCTTCTCCTTCTCCTTCTTCTACTTATTCTGATTCACCCTCCTGACTTCACCTTCTTCTTCTCCTTCTTCTACTTCTTCTGCTTCACCCTCCAGACTTCACCTTCTCCTTCTCCTTCTTCTACTTCTTCTGATTCACCCTCCAGACTTCACCTTCTCCTTCTCCTTCTTCTGCTTCTTCTGATTCACCCTCCAGACTTCACCTTCTCCTTCTCCTTATTCTGCTTCTTCTGATTCACTCTCCAGACTTCACCTTCTCCTTCTCCTTCTTCTGCTTCTTCTGATTCACCCTCCTGACTTCACCTTCTCCTTCTCCTTCTTCTACTTCTTCTGAATCACCCTCCAGACTTCACCTTCTCCTTCTCTTTCTTCTGCTTCTTCTGATTCACCCTCCAGACTTCACCTTCTCCATCTCCTTCTTCTGATTCTTCTGATTCACCCTCCAGACTTCACCTTCTTCTTCTCCTTCTTCTGCTTCTTCTGATTCACCCTCCAGACTTCACCTTCTCCTTCTCCTTCTTCTGCTTCTTCTGATTCACCCTCCAGACCTCACCTTCTCCTTCTCCTTATTCTACTTCTTCTGATTCACCCTCCAGACTTCATCTTCTCCTTCTCCTTCTTCTGCTTCTTCTGATTCACCCTCCAGACTTCACCTTCTCCTTCTCCTTCTTCTACTTCTTCTGATTCACCCTCCAGACTTCACCTTCTCCTTCTCCTTCTTCTACTTCTTCTGATTCACCCTCCAGACTTGACCTTCTCCTTCTCCTTCTTCTACTTCTTCTGATTCACCCTCCAGACTTCACCTTCTCCTTCTCCTTCTTCTGCTTCTTCTGCTTCACCGTCCTGACTTCACCTTCTCCTTCTCCTTCTTCTACTTCTTCTGCTTCATCCCCCTGACATCACCTGCTCCTTCTCTTTCTTCTGCTTCTTCTGATTCACCCTCCTAACTTCACCTTCCCCTTCTACTTCTTCTGCTTCTTCTGATTCACCCTCCTGACTTCACCTTCTCCTTCTCCTTCTTCTGCTTCTTCTGATTCAGCCTCCAGACTTCACCTTCTCCTTCTCTTTCTTCTGCTTCTTCTGATTCACCCTCCAGACTTCACCTTCTCCTTCTCCTTCTTCTGATTCTTCAGATTCACACTCCAGACTTCACCTTCTCCTTCTCCTTCTTCTGCTTCTTCTGATTCACCCTCCTGACTTCACCTTCTCCTTCTCCTTCTTCTACTTCTTCTGATTCAACCTCCTGACTTCACCTTCTCCTTCTCCTTCTTCTACTTCTTCTGCTTCACCCTCCAGACTTCACCTTCTCCTTCTCCTTCTTCTACTTCTTCTGATTCACCCTCCAGACTTGACCTTCTCCTTCTCCTTCTTCTACTTATTCTGATTCACCCTCCAGACTTCACCTTCTCCTTCTCCTTCTTCTGCTTCTTCTGCTTCACCGTCCTGACTTCACCTTCTCCTTCTCCTTCTTCTACTTCTTCTGCTTCATCCCGCTGACATCACCTGCAGCTTCTCCTTCTTCTGCTTCTTCTGATTCACCCTCCTAACTTCACCTTCTCCTTCTCCTTCTTCTGCTTCTTCTGATTCACCCTCCTGACTTCACCTTCTCCTTCTCCTTCTTCTGCTTCTTCTGATTCACCCTCCAGACTTCACCTTCTCCTTCTCCTTCTTCTGCTTCTTCTGATTCACCCTCCAGACTTCACCTTCTCCTTCTCCTTCTTCTGATTCTTCTGATTCACCCTCCAGACTTCACCTTCTCCTTCTCCTTCTTCTGCTTCTTCTGATTCACCCTCCTGACCTCACCTTCTCCTTCTCCTTCTTCTACTTCTTCTGATTCACCCTCCTGACTTCACCTTCTCCTTCTCCTTCTTCTGCTTCTTCTGCTTCACCCTCCAGACTTCACCTTCTCCTTCTCCTTCTTCTGCTTCTTCTGATTCACCCTCCAGACTTCACCTTCTCCTTCTTCTGCTTCTTCTGATTCACCCTCCAGACTTCACCTTCTCCTTCTCCTTCTTCTACTTCTTCTGATTCACCCTCCAGACTTCACCTTCTCCATTTCCTTCTTCTGCTTCTTCTGATTCACCCTCCAGACTTCACCTTCTCCTTCTCCTTCGTCTACTTCTTCTGATTGACCCTCCAGACTACACCTTCTCCTTCTCCTTCTTCTACTTCTTCTGATTCACCCTCCAGACTTCACCTTCTCCTTCTCCTTCTTCTGTTTCTTCTGATTCACCGTCCAGACTTCACCTTCTCCTTCTCCTTCTTCTACTACTTCTGATTCACCCTCCAGACTTCACCTTCTCCTTCTCCTTCTTCTGATTCTTCTGATTCACCCTCCAGACTTCACCTTCTCCTTCTCCTTCTTCTGCTTCTTCTGATTCACCCTCCTGACTTCACCTTCTCCTTCTCCTTCTTCTACTTCTTCTGCTTCACCCTCCAGACTTCACCTTCTCCTTCTCCTTCTTCTACTTCTTCTGATTCACCCTCCAGACTTCATCTTCTCCTTCTCCTTCTTCTGCTTCTTCTGATTCACCCTCCAGACTTCACCTTCTCCTTCTCCTTATTCTGCTTCTTCTGATTCACCCTCCAGACTTCACCTTCTCCTTCTCCTTATTCTGCTTCTTCTGATTCACCCTCCAGACTTCACCTTCTCATTCTCCTTCCTCTGCTTCTTCTGATTCACCCTCCAGACTTCACCTTCTCCTTCTCCTTCTTCTGATTCTTCTGATTCACCCTCCAGACTTCACCTTCTCCTTCTCCTTCTTCTGCTTCTTCTGATTCACCCTCCTGACTTCACCTTCTCCTTCTCCTTCTTCTACTTCTTCTGATTCACCCTCCTGACTTCACCTTCTCCTTCTCCTTCTTCTACTTCTTCTGCTTCACCCACCATACTTCACCTTCTCCTTCTCCTTCTTCTACTTCTTCTGATTCACCCTCCAGACTTCACCTTCTCCTTCTCCTTCTTCTGCTTCTTCTGATTCACCCTCCAGACTTCACCTTCTCCTTCTCCTTATTCTGCTTCTTCTGATTCACTCTCCAGACTTCACCTTCTCCTTCTCCTTCTTCTGCTTCTTCTGATTCACACTCCAGACTTCACCTTCTCCTTCTCCTTCTTCTACTTCTTCTGATTCACCCTCCAGACTTCACCTTCTCCTTCTCTTTCTTCTGCTTCATCTGATTCACCCTCCAGACTTCACCTTCTCCTTCTCCTTCTTCTGATTCTTCTGATTCACCCTCCAGACTTCACCTTCTTCTTCTCCTTCTTCTGCTTCTTCTGATTCACCCTCCTGACTTCACCTTCTCCTTCTCCTTCTTCTACTTCTTCTGATTCACCCTCCAGACTTCACCTTCTCCTTCTCCTTCTTCTGATTCTTCTGATTCACCCTCCAGACTTCACCTTCTCCTTCTCCTTCTTCTGCTTCTTCTGATTCACCCTCCTGACTTCACCTTCTCCTTCTCCTTCTTCTACTTCTTCTGCTTCACCCTCCAGACTTCACCTTCTCCTTCTCCTTCTTCTACTTCTTCTGATTCACCCTCCAGACTTCATCTTCTCCTTCTCCTTCTTCTGCTTCTTCTGATTCACCCTCCAGACTTCACCTTCTCCTTCTCCTTATTCTGCTTCTTCTGATTCACCCTCCAGACTTCACCTTCTCCTTCTCCTTATTCTGCTTCTTCTGATTCACCCTCCAGACTTCACCTTCTCATTCTCCTTCCTCTGCTTCTTCTGATTCACCCTCCAGACTTCACCTTCTCCTTCTCCTTCTTCTGATTCTTCTGATTCACCCTCCAGACTTCACCTTCTCCTTCTCCTTCTTCTGCTTCTTCTGATTC
The DNA here is from genome assembly GCF_052327205.1 of Somniosus microcephalus. Lineage (NCBI taxonomy): Eukaryota > Metazoa > Chordata > Chondrichthyes > Squaliformes > Somniosidae > Somniosus > Somniosus microcephalus. Next base: position 184,676 of record NW_028225667.1, on the reverse strand, counting down.
ACCCTCCTGACTTCACCTTCTCCTTCTCCTTCTACTTCTTCTGATTCACCCTCCTGACTTCACCTTCTCCTTCTCCTTCTTCTACTTCTTCTGCTTCACCCACCATACTTCACCTTCTCCTTCTCCTTCTTCTACTTCTTCTGATTCACCCTCCAGACTTCACCTTCTCCTTCTCCTTCTTCTGCTTCTTCTGATTCACCCTCCAGACTTCACCTTCTCCTTCTCCTTATTCTGCTTCTTCTGATTCACTCTCCAGACTTCACCTTCTCCTTCTCCTTCTTCTGCTTCTTCTGATTCACACTCCAGACTTCACCTTCTCCTTCTCCTTCTTCTACTTCTTCTGATTCACCCTCCAGACTTCACCTTCTCCTTCTCTTTCTTCTGCTTCATCTGATTCACCCTCCAGACTTCACCTTCTCCTTCTCCTTCTTCTGATTCTTCTGATTCACCCTCCAGACTTCACCTTCTTCTTCTCCTTCTTCTGCTTCTTCTGATTCACCCTCCTGACTTCACCTTCTCCTTCTCCTTCTTCTACTTCTTCTGATTCACCCTCCTGACTTCACCTTCTCCTTCTCCTTCTTCTACTTCTTCTGCTTCACCCTCCAGACTTCACCTTCTCCTTCTCCTTCTTCTACTTCTTCTGATTCACCCTCCAGACTTGACCTTCTCCTTCTCCTTCTTCTACTTCTTCTGATTCACCCTCCAGACTTCACCTTCTCCTTCTCCTTCTTCTGCTTCTTCTGCTTCACCGTCCTGACTTCACCTTCTCCTTCTCCTTCTTCTACTTCTTCTGCTTCATCCCCCTGACATCACCTGCTCCTTCTTCTTCTTCTGCTTCTTCTGATTCACCTTCCTAACTTCACCTTCTCCTTCTCCTTCTTCTGCTTCTTCTGATTCACCCTCCTGACTTCACCTTCTCCTTCTCCTTCTTCTGCTTCTTCTGATTCATCCTCCAGACTTCACCTTCTCCTTCTCCTTCTTCTGCTTCTTCTGATTCACCCTCCAGACTTCACCTTCTCCTTCTCCTTCTTCTGCTTCTTCTGATTCACCCTCCAGACCTCACCTTCTCCTTCTCCTTCTTCTACTTCTTCTGATTCACCCTCCAGACTTCATCTGTTCCTTCTCCTTCTTCTGCTTCTTTTGATTCACCCTCCAGACTTCACCTTCTCCTTCTCCTTCTTCTGCTTCTTCTGATTCACCCTCCAGACTTCACCTTCTCCTTCTCCTTCTTCTACTTCTTCTGATTCACCCTCCAGACTTCACCTTCTCCTTCTCCTTCTTCTACTTCTTCTGATTCACCCTCCAGTCTTCACCTTCTCCTTCTCCTTCTTCTGTTTCTTCTGCTTCACCCTCCAGACTTCACCTTCTCCTTCTCTTTCTTCTGCTTCTTCTGATTCACCCTCCAGACTTCACCTTCTCCTTCTCCTTCTTCTGATTCTTCTGATTCACCCTCCAGACGTCACCTTCTCCTTCTCCTTCTTCTGCTTCTTCTGATTCACCCTCCTGACTTCACCTTCTCCTTCTCCTTCTTCTACTTCTTCTGATTCACCCTCCTGACTTCACCTTCTCCTTCTCCTTCTTCTACTTCTTCTGCTTCACCCTCCAGACTTCACCTTCTCCTTCTCCTTCTTCTACTTCTTCTGATTCACCCTTCAGACTTCACCTTTTCCTTCTCCTTTTTCTGCTTCTTCTGATTCACCCTCCAGACTTCACCTTCTCCTTCTCCTTATTCTGCTTCTTCTGATTCACCCTCCAGACTTCACCTTCTCCTTCTCCTTCTTCTGCTTCTTCTGATTCACCCTCCAGACTTCACCTTCTCCTTCTCCTTCGTCTACTTCTTCTGATTCACCCTCAAGACAACACCGTCTCCTTCTCCTTCTTCTACTTCTTCTGATTCACCCTCCAGACTTCACCTTCTCCTTCTCCTTCTTCTGCTTCTTCTGATTCACCCTCCTGACTTCACCTTCTCCTTCTCCTTCTTCTACTTCTTCTGATTCACCCTCCTGACTTCAACTTCTCCTTCTCCTTCTTCTACTTCTTCTGCTTCACCCTCCATACTTCACCTTCTCCTTCTCCTTCTTCTACTTCTTCTGATTCACCCTCCAGACTTGTCCTTCTCCTTCTCCTTCTTCTACTTATTCTGATTCACCCTCCAGACTTCACATTCTCCTTCTCCTTCTTCTGCTTCTTCTGCTTCACCGTCCTGACTTCACCTTCTCCTTCTCCTTCTTCTACTTCTTCTGCTTCATCCCGCTGACATCACCTTCTCCTTCTCCTTCTTCTGCTTCTTCTGATTCACCCTCCTAACTTCACCTTCTCCTTCTCCGTCTTCTGCTTCTTCTGATTCACCCTCCTGACTTCACCTTCTCCTTCTCCTTCTTCTCCTTCTTCTGATTCACCCTCCAGACTTCACCTTCTCCTTCTCCTTCTTCTGCTTCTTCTGATTCACCCTCCAGACTTCACCTTCTCCTTCTCCTTCTTCTGATTCTTCTGATTCACCCTCCAGACTTCACCTTCTCCTTCTCCTTCTTCTGCTTCTTCTGATTCACCCTCCTGACTTCACCTTCTCCTTCTCCTTCTTCTACTTCTTCTGATTCACCCTCCAGACTTCAAATTCTCCTTTTCCTTCTTCTGCTTCTTCTGATTCACCCTCCAGACTTCTCCTTCTCCTTCTCCTTCTTCTGCTTCTTCTGATTCACCCTCCAGACTTCACCTTCTCCTTCTCCTTCTTCTGCTTCTTCTGATTCACCCTCCAGACTTCACCTTCTCCTTCTCCTTCTTCTCCTTCTTCTGATTCACCCTCCAGACTTCACCTTCTCCTTCTCCTTCGTCTACTTCTTCTGATTCACCCTCCAGACTACACCTTCTCCTTCTCCTTCTTCTACTTCTTCTGATTCACCCTCCAGACTTCACCTTCTCCTTCTCCTTCTTCTGTTTCTTCTGATTCACCGTCCAGACTTCACCTTCTCCTTCTCCTTCTTCTACTACTTCTGATTCACCCTCCAGACTTCACCTTCTCCTTCTCCTTCTTCTACTTCTTCTGATTCACCCTCCAGACTTCATCTTCTTATTCTCCTTCTTCTGCTTCTTCTGATTCACCCTCCAGACTTCACCTTCTCCTTCTCCTTCTTCTGCTTCTTCTGATTCACCCTCCAGACTTCACCTTCTCCTTCTCCTTCTTCTACTTCTTCTGATTCACCCTCCAGACTTCACCTTCTCCTTCTCCTTCTTCTACTTCTTCTGATTCACCCTCCAGTCTTCACCTTCTCCTTCTCCTTCTTCTGTTTCTTCTGCTTCACCCTCCAGACTTCACCTTCTCCTTCTCTTTCTTCTGCTTCTTCTGATTCACCCTCCAGACTTCACCTTCTCCTTCTCCTTCTTCTGATTCTTCTGATTCACCCTCCAGACGTCACCTTCTCCTTCTCCTTCTTCTGCTTCTTCTGATTCACCCTCCTGACTTCACCTTCTCCTTCTCCTTCTTCTACTTCTTCTGATTCACCCTCCTGACTTCACCTTCTCCTTCTCCTTCTTCTACTTCTTCTGCTTCACCCTCCAGACTTCATCTTCGCCTTCTCCTTCTTCTACTTCTTCTGATTCACCCTTCAGACTTCACCTTTTCCTTCTCCTTTTTCTGCTTCTTCTGATTCACCCTCCAGACTTCACCTTCTCCTTCTCCTTATTCTGCTTCTTCTGATTCACCCTCCAGACTTCACCTTCTCCTTCTCCTTCTTCTGCTTCTTCTGATTCACCCTCCAGACTTCACCTTCTCCTTCTCCTTCGTCTACTTCTTCTGATTCACCCTCAAGACAACACCGTCTCCTTCTCCTTCTTCTACTTCTTCTGATTCACCCTCCAGACTTCACCTTCTCCTTCTCCTTCTTCTGCTTCTTCTGATTCACCCTCCTGACTTCACCTTCTCCTTCTCCTTCTTCTACTTCTTCTGATTCACCCTCCTGACTTCAACTTCTCCTTCTCCTTCTTCTACTTCTTCTGCTTCACCCTCCATACTTCACCTTCTCCTTCTCCTTCTTCTACTTCTTCTGATTCACCCTCCAGACTTGTCCTTCTCCTTCTCCTTCTTCTACTTATTCTGATTCACCCTCCAGACTTCACATTCTCCTTCTCCTTCTTCTGCTTCTTCTGCTTCACCGTCCTGACTTCACCTTCTCCTTCTCCTTCTTCTACTTCTTCTGCTTCATCCCGCTGACATCACCTTCTCCTTCTCCTTCTTCTGCTTCTTCTGATTCACCCTCCTAACTTCACCTTCTCCTTCTCCGTCTTCTGCTTCTTCTGATTCACCCTCCTGACTTCACCTTCTCCTTCTCCTTCTTCTCCTTCTTCTGATTCACCCTCCAGACTTCACCTTCTCCTTCACCTTCTTCTGCTTCTTCTGATTCACCCTCCAGACTTCACCTTCTCCTTCTCCTTCTTCTGATTCTTCTGATTCACCCTCCAGACTTCACCTTCTCCTTCTCCTTCTTCTGCTTCTTCTGATTCACCCTCCTGACTTCACCTTCTCCTTCTCCTTCTTCTACTTCTTCTGATTCACCCTCCAGACTTCAAATTCTCCTTTTCCTTCTTCTGCTTCTTCTGATTCACCCTCCAGACTTCTCCTTCTCCTTCTCCTTCTTCTGCTTCTTCTGATTCACCCTCCAGACTTCACCTTCTCCTTCTCCTTCTTCTGCTTCTTCTGATTCACCCTCCAGACTTCACCTTCTCCTTCTCCTTCTTCTCCTTCTTCTGATTCACCCTCCAGACTTCACCTTCTCCTTCTCCTTCGTCTACTTCTTCTGATTCACCCTCCAGACTACACCTTCTCCTTCTCCTTCTTCTACTTCTTCTGATTCACCCTCCAGACTTCACCTTCTCCTTCTCCTTCTTCTGTTTCTTCTGATTCACCATCCAGACTTCACCTTCTCCTTCTCCTTCTTCTACTACTTCTGATTCACCCTCCAGACTTCACCTTCTCCTTCTCCTTCTTCTACTTCTTCTGATTCACCCTCCAGACTTCATCTTCTTATTCTCCTTCTTCTGCTTCTTCTGATTCACCCTCCAGACTTCACCTTCTCCTTCTCCTTCTTCTGCTTCTTCTGATTCACCCTCCAGACTTCACCTTCTCCTTCTCCTTCTTCTACTTCTTCTGATTCACCCTCCAGACTTCACCTTCTCCTTCTCCTTCTTCTACTTCTTCTGATTCACCCTCCAGTCTTCACCTTCTCCTTCTCCTTCTTCTGTTTCTTCTGCTTCACCCTCCAGACTTCACCTTCTCCTTCTCTTTCTTCTGCTTCTTCTGATTCACCCTCCAGACTTCACCTTCTCCTTCTCCTTCTTCTGATTCTTCTGATTCACCCTCCAGACTTCACCTTCTCCTTCTCCTTCTTCTGCTTCTTCTGATTCACCCTCCTGACTTCACCTGTTCCTTCTCCTTCTTCTGCTTCTTTTGATTCACCCTCCAGACTTCACCTTCTCCTTCTCCTTCTTCTGCTTCTTCTGATTCACCCTCCAGACTTCACCTTCTCCTTCTCCTTCTTCTACTTCTTCTGATTCACCCTCCAGACTTCACCTTCTCCTTCTCCTTCTTCTACTTCTTCTGATTCACCCTCCAGTCTTCACCTTCTCCTTCTCCTTCTTCTGTTTCTTCTGCTTCACCCTCCAGACTTCACCTTCTCCTTCTCTTTCTTCTGCTTCTTCTGATTCACCCTCCAGACTTCACCTTCTCCTTCTCCTTCTTCTGATTCTTCTGATTCACCCTCCAGACGTCACCTTCTCCTTCTCCTTCTTCTGCTTCTTCTGATTCACCCTCCTGACTTCACCTTCTCCTTCTCCTTCTTCTACTTCTTCTGATTCACCCTCCAGACTTCACCTTCTCCTTCTCCTTCTTCTGATTCTTCTGATTCACCCTCCAGACTTCACCTTCTCCTTCTCCTTCTTCTGCTTCTTCTGATTCACCCTCCTGACTTCACCTTCTCCTTCTCCTTCTTCTACTTCTTCTGATTCACCCTCCAGACTTCAAATTCTCCTTTTCCTTCTTCTGCTTCTTCTGATTCACCCTCCAGACTTCTCCTTCTCCTTCTCCTTCTTCTGCTTCTTCTGATTCACCCTCCAGACTTCACCTTCTCCTTCTCCTTCTTCTGCTTCTTCTGATTCACCCTCCAGACTTCACCTTCTCCTTCTCCTTCTTCTCCTTCTTCTGATTCACCCTCCAGACTTCACCTTCTCCTTCTCCTTCGTCTACTTCTTCTGATTCACCCTCCAGACTACACCTTCTCCTTCTCCTTCTTCTACTTCTTCTGATTCACCCTCCAGACTTCACCTTCTCCTTCTCCTTCTTCTGTTTCTTCTGATTCACCATCCAGACTTCACCTTCTCCTTCTCCTTCTTCTACTACTTCTGATTCACCCTCCAGACTTCACCTTCTCCTTCTCCTTCTTCTACTTCTTCTGATTCACCCTCCAGACTTCATCTTCTTATTCTCCTTCTTCTGCTTCTTCTGATTCACCCTCCAGACTTCACCTTCTCCTTCTCCTTCTTCTGCTTCTTCTGATTCACCCTCCAGACTTCACCTTCTCCTTCTCCTTCTTCTACTTCTTCTGATTCACCCTCCAGACTTCACCTTCTCCTTCTCCTTCTTCTACTTCTTCTGATTCACCCTCCAGTCTTCACCTTCTCCTTCTCCTTCTTCTGTTTCTTCTGCTTCACCCTCCAGACTTCACCTTCTCCTTCTCTTTCTTCTGCTTCTTCTGATTCACCCTCCAGACTTCACCTTCTCCTTCTCCTTCTTCTGATTCTTCTGATTCACCCTCCAGACTTCACCTTCTCCTTCTCCTTCTTCTGCTTCTTCTGATTCACCCTCCTGACTTCACCTGTTCCTTCTCCTTCTTCTGCTTCTTTTGATTCACCCTCCAGACTTCACCTTCTCCTTCTCCTTCTTCTGCTTCTTCTGATTCACCCTCCAGACTTCACCTTCTCCTTCTCCTTCTTCTACTTCTTCTGATTCACCCTCCAGACTTCACCTTCTCCTTCTCCTTCTTCTACTTCTTCTGATTCACCCTCCAGTCTTCACCTTCTCCTTCTCCTTCTTCTGTTTCTTCTGCTTCACCCTCCAGACTTCACCTTCTCCTTCTCTTTCTTCTGCTTCTTCTGATTCACCCTCCAGACTTCACCTTCTCCTTCTCCTTCTTCTGATTCTTCTGATTCACCCTCCAGACGTCACCTTCTCCTTCTCCTTCTTCTGCTTCTTCTGATTCACCCTCCTGACTTCACCTTCTCCTTCTCCTTCTTCTACTTCTTCTGATTCACCCTCCTGACTTCACCTTCTCCTTCTCCTTCTTCTACTTCTTCTGCTTCACCCTCCAGACTTCACCTTCTCCTTCTCCTTCTTCTACTTCTTCTGATTCACCCTTCAGACTTCACCTTCTCCTTCTCCTTTTTCTGCTTCTTCTGATTCACCCTCCAGACTTCACCTTCTCCTTCTCCTTATTCTGCTTCTTCTGATTCACCCTCCAGACTTCACCTTCTCCTTCTCCTTCTTCTGCTTCTTCTGATTCACCCTCCAGACTTCACCTTCTCCTTCTCCTTCGTCTACTTCTTCTGATTCACCCTCAAGACAACACCGTCTCCTTCTCCTTCTTCTACTTCTTCTGATTCACCCTCCAGACATCACCTTCTCCTTCTCCTTCTTCTGCTTCTTCTGATTCACCCTCCTGACTTCACCTTCTCCTTCTCCTTCTTCTACTTCTTCTGATTCACCCTCCTGACTTCAACTTCTCCTTCTCCTTCTTCTACTTCTTCTGCTTCACCCTCCAGACTTCACCTTCTCCTTCTCCTTCTTCTACTTCTTCTGATTCACCCTCCAGACTTGACCTTCTCCTTCTCCTTCTTCTACTTATTCTGATTCACCCTCCAGACTTCACATTCTCCTTCTCCTTCTTCTGCTTCTTCTGCTTCACCGTCCTGACTTCACCTTCTCCTTCTCCTTCTTCTACTTCTTCTGCTTCATCCCGCTGACATCACCTTCTCCTTCTCCTTCTTCTGCTTCTTCTGATTCACCCTCCTAACTTCACCTTCTCCTTCTCCGTCTTCTGCTTCTTCTGATTCACCCTCCTGACTTCACCTTCTCCTTCTCCTTCTTCTCCTTCTTCTGATTCACCCTCCAGACTTCACCTTCTCCTTCTCCTTCTTCTGCTTCTTCTGATTCACCCTCCAGATTTCACCTTCTCCTTCTCCTTCTTCTGATTCTTCTGATTCACCCTCCAGACTTCACCTTCTCCTTCTCCTTCTTCTGCTTCTTCTGATTCACCCTCCTGACTTCCCCTTCTCCTTCTCCTTCTTCTACTTCTTCTGATTCACCCTCCAGACTTCACCTTCTCCTTCTCCTTCTTCTGCTTCTTCTGATTCACCCTCCAGACTTCTCCTTCTCCTTCTCCTTCTTCTGCTTCTTCTGATTCACCCTCCAGACTTCACCTTCTCCTTCTCCTTCTTCTGCTTCTTCTGATTCACCCTCCAGACTTCACCTTCTCCTTCTCCTTCTTCTCCTTCTTCTGATTCACCCTCCAGACTTCACCTTCTCCTTCTCCTTCGTCTACTTCTTCTGATTCACCCTCCAGACTACACCTTCTCCTTCTCCTTCTTCTACTTCTTCTGATTCACCCTCCAGACTTCACCTTCTCCTTCTCCTTCTTCTGTTTCTTCTGATTCACCGTCCAGACTTCACCTTCTCCTTCTCCTTCTTCTACTACTTCTGATTCACCCTCCAGACTTCACCTTCTCCTTCTCCTTCTTCTACTTCTTCTGATTCACCCTCCAGACTTCATCTTCTTATTCTCCTTCTTCTGCTTCTTCTGATTCACCCTCCAGACTTCACCTTCTCCTTCTCCTTCTTCTGCTTCTTCTGATTCACCCTCCAGACTTCACCTTCTCCTTCTCCTTCTTCTACTTCTTCTGATTCACCCTCCAGACTTCACCTTCTCCTTCTCCTTCTTCTACTTCTTCTGATTCACCCTCCAGTCTTCACCTTCTCCTTCTCCTTCTTCTGTTTCTTCTGCTTCACCCTCCAGACTTCACCTTCTCCTTCTCTTTCTTCTGCTTCTTCTGATTCACCCTCCAGACTTCACCTTCTCCTTCTCCTTCTTCTGATTCTTCTGATTCACCCTCCAGACTTCACCTTCTCCTTCTCCTTCTTCTGCTTCTTCTGATTCACCCTCCTGACTTCACCTTCTCCTTCTCCTTCTTCTACTTCTCTGATTCACCCTCCTGACTTCACCTTCTCCTTCTCCTTCTTCTACTTCTTCTGCTTCACCCTCCAGACTTCACCTTCTCCTTCTCCTTCTTCTACTTCTTCTGCTTCACCCTCCAGACTTCATCTTCTCCTTCTCCTTCTTCTGCTTCTTCTGATTCACCCTCCAGACTTAACCTTCTCCTTCTCCTTATTCTGCTTCTTCTGATTCACCCTCCAGACTTCACCTTCTCCTTCTCCTTATTCTGCTTCTTCTGATTCACCCTCCAGACTTCACCTTCTCATTCTCCTTCCTCTGCTTCTTCTGATTCACCCTCCAGACTTCACCTTCTCCTTCTCCTTCTTCTGATTCTTCTGATTCACCCTCCAGACTTCACCTTCTCCTTCTCCTTCTTCTGCTTCTTCTGATTCACCCTCCTGACTTCACCTTCTCCTTCTCCTTCTTCTACTTATTCTGATTCACCCTCCTGACTTCACCTTCTTCATCTCCTTCTTCTACTTCTTCTGCTTCACCCTCCAGACTTCACCTTCTCCTTCTCCTTCTTCTACTTCTTCTGATTCACCCTCCAGACTTCACCTTCTCCTTCTCCTTCTTCTGCTTCTTCTGATTCACCCTCCAGACTTCACCTTCTCCTTCTCCTTATTCTGCTTCTTCTGATTCACTCTCCAGACTTCACCTTCTCCTTCTCCTTCTTCTGCTTCTTCTGATTCACACTCCAGACTTCACCTTCTCCTTCTCCTTCTTCTACTTCTTCTGAATCACCCTCCAGACTTCACCTTCTCCTTCTCTTTCTTCTGCTTCTTCTGATTCACCCTCCAGACTTCACCTTCTCCTTCTCCTTCTTCTGATTCTTCTGATTCACCCTCCAGACTTCACCTTCTTCTTCTCCTTCTTCTGCTTCTTCTGATTCACCCTCCTGACTTCACCTTCTCCTTCTCCTTCTTCTACTTCTTCTGATTCACCCTCCTGACTTCACCTTCTCCTTCTCCTTCTTCTACTTCTTCTGCTTCACCCTCCAGACTTCACCTTCTCCTTCTCCTTCTTCTACTTCTTCTGATTCACCCTCCAGACTTGACCTTCTCCTTCTCCTTCTTCTACTTCTTCTGATTCACCCTCCAGACTTCACCTTCTCCTTCTCCTTCTTCTACTTCTTCTGATTCACCCTCCAGTCTTCACCTTCTCCTTCTCCTTCTTCTGTTTCTTCTGCTTCACCCTCCAGACTTCACCTTCTCCTTCTCTTTCTTCTGCTTCTTCTGATTCACCCTCCAGACTTCACCTTCTCCTTCTCCTTCTTCTGATTCTTCTGATTCACCCTCCAGACTTCACCTTCTCCTTCTCCTTCTTCTGCTTCTTCTGATTCACCCTCCTGACTTCACCTTCTCCTTCTCCTTCTTCTACTTCTTCTGATTCACCCTCCTGACTTCACCTTCTCCTTCTCCTTCTTCTACTTCTTCTGCTTCACCCTCCAGACTTCACCTTCTCCTTCTCCTTCTTCTACTTCTTCTGCTTCACCCTCCAGACTTTATCTTCTCCTTCTCCTTCTTCTGCTTCTTCTGATTCACCCTCCAGACTTAACCTTCTCCTTCTCCTTATTCTGCTTCTTCTGATTCACCCTCCAGACTTCACCTTCTCCTTATTCTGCTTCTTCTGATTCACCCTCCAGACTTCACCTTCTCATTCTCCTTCCTCTGCTTCTTCTGATTCACCCTCCAGACTTCACCTTCTCCTTCTCCTTCTTCTGATTCTTCTGATTCACCCTCCAGACTTCACCTTCTCCTTCTCCTTCTTCTGCTTCTTCTGATTCACCCTCCTGACTTCACCTTCTCCTTCTCCTTCTTCTACTTATTCTGATTCACCCTCCTGACTTCACCTTCTTCTTCTCCTTCTTCTACTTCTTCTGCTTCACCCTCCAGACTTCACCTTCTCCTTCTCCTTCTTCTACTTCTTCTGATTCACCCTCCAGACTTCACCTTCTCCTTCTCCTTCTTCTGCTTCTTCTGATTCACCCTCCAGACTTCACCTTCTCCTTCTCCTTATTCTGCTTCTTCTGATTCACTCTCCAGACTTCACCTTCTCCTTCTCCTTCTTCTGCTTCTTCTGATTCACACTCCAGACTTCACCTTCTCCTTCTCCTTCTTCTACTTCTTCTGAATCACCCTCCAGACTTCACCTTCTCCTTCTCTTTCTTCTGCTTCTTCTGATTCACCCTCCAGACTTCACCTTCTCCTTCTCCTTCTTCTGATTCTTCTGATTCACCCTCCAGACTTCACCTTCTTCTTCTCCTTCTTCTGCTTCTTCTGATTCACCCTCCTGACTTCACCTTCTCCTTCTCCTTCTTCTACTTCTTCTGATTCACCCTCCTGACTTCACCTTCTCCTTCTCCTTCTTCTACTTCTTCTGCTTCACCCTCCAGACTTCACCTTCTCCTTCTCCTTCTTCTACTTCTTCTGATTCACCCTCCAGACTTGACCTTCTCCTTCTCCTTCTTCTACTTCTTCTGATTCACCCTCCAGACTTCACCTTCTCCTTCTCCTTCTTCTGCTGCTTCTGCTTCACCGTCCTGACTTCACCTTCTCCTTCTCCTTCTTCTACTTCTTCTGCTTCATCCCCCTGACATCACCTGCTCCTTCTCCTTCTTCTGCTTCTTCTGATTCACCCTCCTAACTTCAACTTCTCCTTCTCCTTCTTCTGCTTCTTCTGATTCACCCTCCTGACTTCTCCTTCTCCTTCTCCTTCTTTTGCTTCTTCTGATTCACCCTCCAGACTTCACCTTCTCCTTCTCCTTCTTCTGCTTCTTCTGATTCACCCTCCAGACTTCACCTTCTCCTTCTCCTTCTTCTGCTTCTTCTGATTCACCCTCCAGACCTCACCTTCTCCTTCTCCTTCTTCTACTTCTTCTGATTCACCCTCCAGACTTCATCTTCTCCTTCTTCTGCTTCTTCTGATTCACCCTCCAGACTTCACCTTTTCCTTCTCCTTCTTCTGCTTCTTCTGATTCACCCTCCAGACTTCACCTTCTCCTTCTCCTTCTTCTACTTCTTCTGATTCACCCTCCAGACTTCACCTTCTCCTTCTCCTTCTTCTACTTCTTCTGATTCACCCTCCAGTCTTCACCTTCTCCTTCTCCTTCTCATGTTTCTTCTGCTTCACCCTCCAGACTTCACCTTCTCCTTCTCTTTCTTCTGCTTCTTCTGATTCACCCTCCAGACTTCACCTTCTCCTTCTCCTTCTTCTGATTCTTCTGATTCACCCTCCAGACTTCACCTTCTCCTTCTCCTTCTTCTGCTTCTTCTGATTCACCCTCCTGACTTCACCTTCTCCTTCTTCTTCTTCTACTTCTTCTGATTCACCCTCCTGACATCACCTTCTCCTTCTCCTTCTTCTACTTCTTCTGCTTCACCCTCCAGACTTCACCTTCTCCTTCTCCTTCTTCTACTTCTTCTGATTCACCCTCCAGACTTCATCTTCTCCTTCTCCTTCTTCTGCTTCTTCTGATTCACCCTCCAGACTTCACCTTCTCCTTCTCCTTATTCTGCTTCTTCTGATTCACCCTCCAGACTTCACCTTCTCCTTATTCTGCTTCTTCTGATTCACCCTCCAGACTTCACCTTCTCCTTCTCCTTCCTCTGCTTCTTCTGATTCACCCTCCAGACTTCACCTTCTCCTTCTCCTTCCTCTGATTCTTCTGATTCACCCTCCAGACTTCACCTTCTCTTTCTCCTTCTTCTGCTTCTTCTGATTCACCCTCCTGACTTCACCTTCTCCTTCTCCTTCTTCTACTTCTTCTGATTCACCCTCCTGACTTCACCTTCTCCTTCTCCTTCTTCTACTTCTTCTGCTTCACCCTCCAGACTTCACCTTCTCCTTCTCCTTCTTCTACTTCTTCTGATTCACCCTCCAGACTTCACCTTCTCCTTCTCCTTATTCTGCTTCTTTTGATTCACCCTCCAGACTTCACCTTCTCCTTCTCCTTCTTCTGCTTCTTCTGATTCACCCTCCAGACTTCACCTTCTCCTTCTCCTTCTTCTACTTCTTCTGCTTCACCCTCCAGACTTCACCTTCTCCTTCTCCTTCTTCTACTTCTTCTGATTCACCCTCCAGACTTCACCTTCTCCTTCTCCTTATTCTGCTTCTTCTGATTCACCCTCCAGACTTCACCTTCTCCTTCTCCTTCTTCTGCTTCTTCTGATTCACCCTCCAGACTTCACCTTCTCCTTCTCCTTCTTCTACTTCTTCTGATTCACCCTCCAATCTTCACCTTCTCCTTCTCCTTCTTCTGTTTCTTCTGCTTCACCCTCCAGACTTCACCTTCTCCTTCTCTTTCTTCTGCTTCTTCTGATTCACCCTCCAGACTTCACCTTCTCCTTCTCCTTCTTCTGATTCTTCTGATTCACCCTCCAGACTTCACCTTCTCCTTCTCCTTCTTCTGCTTCTTCTGATTCACCCTCCTGACTTCACCTTCTCCTTCTCCTTCTTCTACTTCTTCTGATTCACCCTCCTGACTTCACCTTCTCCTTCTCCTTCTTCTACTTCTTCTGCTTCACCCTCCAGACTTCACCTTCTCCTTCTCCTTCTACGACTTCTTCTGATTCACCCTTCAGACTTCACCTTCTCCTTCTCCTTTTTCTGCTTCTTCTGATTCATCCTCCAGACTTCACCTTCTCCTTCTCCTTCTTCTGCTTCTTCTGATTCACCCTCCAGACTTCACCTTCTCCTTCTCCTTCTTCTGCTTCTTCTGATTCACCCTCCAGACTTCACCTTCTCCTTCTCCTTCTTCTGCTTCTTCTGATTCACCCTCCAGACTTCAACTTCTCCTTCTCCTTCTTCTGCTTTTTCTGATTCACCCTCCAGACTTCACCTTCTCCTTCTCCTTCTTCTACTTCTTCTGATACACCCTCCAGACTTCACCTTCTCCTTCTCTTTCTTCTGCTTCTTCTGATTCACCCTCCAGACTTCACCTTCTCCTTCTCCTTCTTCTGATTATTCTGATTCACCCTCCAGACTTCACCTTCTCCTTCTCCTTCTTCTACTTCTTCTGATTCACCCTCCAGACTTCACCTTCTCCTTCTCCTTCTTCTACTTCTTCTGATTCACCCTCCAGACTTGACCTTCTCCTTCTCCTTCTTCTACTTCTTCTGCTTCATCCCGCTGACATCACCTGCTCCTTCTCCTTCTTCTGCTTCTTCTGATTCACCCTCCTAACTTCACCTTCTCCTTCTCCGTCTTCTGCTTCTTCTGATTCACCCTCCTGACTTCACCTTCTCCTTCTCCTTCTTCTGCTTCTTCTGATTCACCCTCCAGACTTCACCTTCTCCTTCTCCTTCTTCTGCTTCTTCTGATTCACCCTCCAGACTTCACCTTCTCCTTCTCCTTCTTCTGATTCTTCTGATTCACCCTCCAGACTTCACCTTCTCCTTCTCCTTCTTCTACTTCTTCTGATTCACCCTCCAGACTTCACCTTCTCCTTCTCCTTCTTCTGCTTCTTCTGATTCACCCTCCAGACTTCACCTTCTCCTTCTCCTTCTTCTGCTTCTTCTGATTCACCCTCCAGACTTCACCTTCTCCTTCTCCTTCTTCTCCTTCTTCTGATTCACCCTCCAGACTTCACCTTCTCCATTTCCTTCTTCTGCTTCTTCTGATTCACCCTCCAGACTTCACCTTCTCCTTCTCCTTCGTCTACTTCTTCTGATTCACCCTCCAGACTACACCTTCTCCTTCTCCTTCTTCTCTCTTCTTCTGATTCACCCTCCAGACTTCACCTTCTCCATTTCCTTCTTCTGCTTCTTCTGATTCACCCTCCAGACTTCACCTTCTCCTTCTCCTTCTTCTACTTCTTCTGATTCACCCTCCTGACTTCACCTTCTCCTTCTCCTTCTTCTACTTCTTCTGCTTCACCCTCCAGACTTCACCTTCTCCTTCTCCTTCTTCTGCTTCTTCTGATTCACCCTCCAGACTTCTCCTTCTCCTTCTCCTTCTTCTGCTTCTTCTGATTCACCCTCCAGACTTCACCTTCTCCTTCTCCTTCTTCTGCTTCTTCTGATTCACCCTCCAGACTTCACCTTCTCCTTCTCCTTCTTCTGATTCTTCTGATTCACCCTCCAGACTTCACCTTCTCCTTCTCCTTCTTCTACTTCTTCTGATTCACCCTCCTGACTTCACCTTCTCCTTCTCCTTCTTCTACTTCTTCTGCTTCACCCTCCAGACTTCACCTTCTCCTTCTCCTTCTTCTGCTTCTTCTGATTCACCCTCCAGACTTCTCCTTCTCCTTCTCCTTCTTCTGCTTCTTCTGATTCACCCTCCAGACTTCACCTTCTCCTTCTCCTTCTTCTGCTTCTTCTGATTCACGCTCCAGACTTCACCTTCTCCTTCTCCTTCTTCTCCTTCTTCTGATTCACCCTCCAGACTTCACCTTCTCCATTTCCTTCTTCTGCTTCTTCTGATTCACCCTCCAGACTTCACCTTCTCCTTCTCCTTCGTCTACTTCTTCTGATTCACCCTCCAGACTACACCTTCTCCTTCTCCTTCTTCTCTCTTCTTCTGATTCACCCTCCAGACTTCACCTTCTCCATTTCCTTCTTCTGCTTCTTCTGATTCACCCTCCAGACTTCACCTTCTCCTTCTCCTTCTTCTACTTCTTCTGATTCACCCTCCTGACTTCACCTTCTCCTTCTCCTTCTTCTACTTCTTCTGCTTCACCCTCCAGACTTCACCTTCTCCTTCTCCTTCTTCTGCTTCTTCTGATTCACCCTCCAGACTTCTCCTTCTCCTTCTCCTTCTTCTACTTCTTCTGATTCACCCTCCAGACTTCACCTTCTCCTTCTCCTTCTTCTGTTTCTTCTGATTCACCGTCCAGACTTCACCTTCTCCATCTCCTTCTTCTACTACTTCTCATTCACCCTCCAGACTTCACCTTCTCCTTCTCCTTCTTCTACTTCTTCTGATTCACCCTCCAGACTTCATCTTCTCCTTCTCCTTCTTCTGCTTCTTCTGATTCACCCTCCAGACTTCACCTTCTCCTTCTCCTTCTTCTGCTTCTTCTGATTCACCCTCCAGACTTCACCTTCTCCTTCTCCTTCTTCTACTTCTTCTGATTCACCCTCCAGACTTCACCTTCTCCTTCTCCTTCTTCTACTTCTTCTGATTCACCCTCCAGTCTTCACATTCTCCTTCTCCTTCTTCTGTTTCTTCTGCTTCACCCTCCAGACTTCACCTTCTCCTTCTCTTTCTTCTGCTTCTTCTGATTCACCCTCCAGACTTCACCTTCTCCTTCTCCTTCTTCTGATTCTTCTGATTCACCCTCCAGACTTCACCTTCTCCTTCTCCTTCTTCTGCTTCTTCTGATTCACCCTCCTGACTTCACCTTCTCCTTCTCCTTCTACTACTTCTTCTGATTCACCCTCCTGACTTCACCTTCTCCTTCTCCTTCTTCTACTTCTTCTGCTTCACCCTCCAGACTTCACCTTCTCCTTCTCCTTCTTCTACTTCTTCTGCTTCACCCTCCAGACTTCACCTTCTCCTTCTCCTTCTTCTACTTCTTCTGATTTACCCTCCTGACTTCACCTTCTCCTTCTCCTTCTTCTACTTCTTCTGCTTCTCCCTCCAGACTTCACCTTCTCCTTCTCCTTCTTCTACTTCTTCTGATTCACCCTCCAGACTTCACCTTCTCCTTCTCCTTCTTCTGCTTCTTCTGATTCACCCTCCAGACTTCACCTTCTCCTTCTCCTTATCCTGCTTCTTCTGATTCACCCTCCAGACTTCACCTTCTCCTTCTCCTTCTTCTGCTTCTTCTGATTCACACTCCAGACTTCACCTTCTCCTTCTCCTTCTCCTTCTTCTACTTCTTCTGAATCACCCTCCAGACTTCACCTTCTCCTTCTCTTTCTTCTGCTTCTTCTGATTCACCCTCCAGACTTCACCTTCTCCTTCTCCTTCTTCTGATTCTTCTGATTCACCCTCCAGACTTCACCTTCTTCTTCTCCTTCTTCTGCTTCTTCTGATTCACCCTCCTGACTTCACCATCTCCTTCTCCTTCTTCTACTTCTTCTGATTCACCCTCCTGACTTCACCTTCTCCTTCTCCTTCTCCTACTTCTTCTGCTTCACCCTCCAGACTTCACCTTCTCCTTCTCCTTCTTCTACTTCTTCTGATTCACCCTCCAGACTTGACCTTCTCCTTCTCCTTCTTCTACTTCTTCTGATTCACCCTCCAGACTTCACCTTCTCCTTCTCCTTCTTCTGCTTCTTCTGCTTCACCGTCCTGACTTCACCTTCTCCTTCTCCTTCTTCTACTTCTTCTGCTTCATCCCCCTGACATCACCTGCTCCTTCTCCTTCTTCTGCTTCTTCTGATTCACCCTCCAGACTTCACCTTCTCCTTCTCCTTCTTCTACTTCTTCTGATTCACCCTCCAGACTTCACCTTCTCCTTCTCCTTCTTCTGCTTCTTCTGATTCACCCTCCATACTTCACCTTCACTTCTCCTTATTCTGCTTCTTCTGATTCACCCTCCAGACTTCAACTTCTCCTTCTCCTTCTTCTGCTTCTTCTGATTCACCCTCCAGACTTCACCTTCTCCTTCTCCTTCTTCTGCTTCTTCTGATTCACCCTCCAGACTTCACCTTCTCCTTCTCCTTCTTCTGCTTCTTCTGATTCACCCTCCAGACTTCACCTTCTCCTTCTCCTTCTTCTACTTCTTCTGATTCACCCTCCAGACTTCACCTTCTCCTTCTCTTTCTTATTCTTCTTCTGATTCACCCTCCAGATTTCATCTTCTCCTTCTCCTTCTTCTGCTTCTTCTGATTCACCCTCCAGACTTCACCTTCTCCTTCTCCCTCTTCTGCTTCTTCTGATTCACCCTCCAGACTTCACCTTCACTTCTCCTTATTCTGCTTCTTCTGATTCACCCTCCAGACTTCAACTTCTCCTTCTCCTTCTTCTGCTTCTTCTGATTCACCCTCCAGACTTCACCTTCTCCTTCTCCTTCTTCTGCTTCTTCTGATTCACCCTCCAGACTTCACCTTCTCCTTCTCCTTCTTCTGCTTCTTCTGATTCACCCTCCAGACTTCACCTTCTCCTTCTCCTTCTTCTACTTCTTCTGATTCACCCTCCAGACTTCACCTTCTCCTTCTCTTTCTTCTTCTTCTTCTGATTCACCCTCCAGATTTCATCTTCTCCTTCTCCTTCTTCTGCTTCTTCTGATTCACCCTCCAGACTTCACCTTCTCCTTCTCCCTCTTCTGCTTCTTCTGATTCACCCTCCAGACTTCACCTATCCTTCTCCTTCTTCTGCTTCTTCTGATTCACCCTCCAGACTTCACCTTCTCCTTCTCCTTCTTCTACTTCTTCTGATTCACCCTCCAGACCTCACCTTCTCCTTCTCCTTCTTCTACTTCTTCTGATTCACCCTCCAGACTTCACCTTCTCCTTCTCCTTCTTCTACTTCTTCTGATTCACCCTCCAGTCTTCACATTCTCCTTCTCCTTCTTCTGTTTCTTCTGCTTCACCCTCCAGACTTCACCTTCTCCTTCTCTTTCTTCTGCTTCTTCTGATTCACCCTCCAGACTTCACCTTCTCCTTCTCCTTCTTCTGATTCTTCTGATTCACCCTCCAGACTTCACCTTCTCCTTCTCCTTCTTCTGCTTCTTCTGATTCACCCTCCTGACTTCACCTTCTCCTTCTCCTTCTACTACTTCTTCTGATTCACCCTCCTGACTTCACCTTCTCCTTCTCCTTCTTCTACTTCTTCTGCTTCACCCTCCAGACTTCACCTTCTCCTTCTCCTTCTTCTACTTCTTCTGCTTCACCCTCCAGACTTCATCTTCTCCTTCTCCTTCTTCTGCTTCTTCTGATTCACCCTCCAGACTTCACCTTCTCCTTCTCCTTATTCTGCTTCTTCTGATTCACCCTCCAGACTTCACCTTCTCCTTCTCCTTATTCTGCTTCTTCTGATTCACCCTCCAGACTTCACCTTCTCCTTCTCCTTCCTCTGCTTCTTCTGATTCACCCTCCAGACTTCACCTTCTCCTTCTCCTTCTTCTGATTCTTCTGATTCACCCTCCAGACTTCACCTTCTCCTTCTCCTTCTTCTGCTTCTTCTGATTCACCCTCCTGACTTCACCTTCTCCTTCTCCTTCTTCTACTTCTTCTGATTCACCCTCCTGACTTCACCTTCTCCTTCTCCTTCTTCTACTTCTTCTGCTTCTCCCTCCAGACTTCACCTTCTCCTTCTCCTTCTTCTACTTCTTCTGATTCACCCTCCAGACTTCACCTTCTCCTTCTCCTTCTTCTGCTTCTTCTGATTCACCCTCCAGACTTCACCTTCTCCTTCTCCTTATCCTGCTTCTTCTGATTCACCCTCCAGACTTCACCTTCTCCTTCTCCTTCTTCTGCTTCTTCTGATTCACACTCCAGACTTCACCTTCTCCTTCTCCTTCTCCTTCTTCTACTTCTTCTGAATCACCCTCCAGACTTCACCTTCTCCTTCTCTTTCTTCTGCTTCTTCTGATTCACCCTCCAGACTTCACCTTCTCCTTCTCCTTCTTCTGATTCTTCTGATTCACCCTCCAGACTTCACCTTCTTCTTCTCCTTCTTCTGCTTCTTCTGATTCACCCTCCTGACTTCACCATCTCCTTCTCCTTCTTCTACTTCTTCTGATTCACCCTCCTGACTTCACCTTCTCCTTCTCCTTCTCCTACTTCTTCTGCTTCACCCTCCAGACTTCACCTTCTCCTTCTCCTTCTTCTACTTCTTCTGATTCACCCTCCAGACTTCACCTTCTCCTTCTCCTTCTTCTGCTTCTTCTGCTTCACCGTCCTGACTTCACCTTCTCCTTCTCCTTCTTCTACTTCTTCTGCTTCATCCCCCTGACATCACCTGCTCCTTCTCCTTCTTCTGCTTCTTCTGATTCACCCTCCAGACTTCACCTTCTCCTTCTCCTTCTTCTACTTCTTCTGATTCACCCTCCAGACTTCACCTTCTCCTTCTCCTTCTTCTGCTTCTTCTGATTCACCCTCCATACTTCACCTTCACTTCTCCTTATTCTGCTTCTTCTGATTCACCCTCCAGACTTCAACTTCTCCTTCTCCTTCTTCTGCTTCTTCTGATTCACCCTCCAGACTTCACCTTCTCCTTCTCCTTCTTCTGCTTCTTCTGATTCACCCTCCAGACTTCACCTTCTCCTTCTCCCTCTTCTGCTTCTTCTGATTCACCCTCCAGACTTCACCTATCCTTCTCCTTCTTCTGCTTCTTCTGATTCACCCTCCAGACTTCACCTTCTCCTTCTCCTTCTTCTACTTCTTCTGATTCACCCTCCAGACCTCACCTTCTCCTTCTCCTTCTTCTACTTCTTCTGATTCACCCTCCAGACTTCACCTTCTCCTTCTCCTTCTTCTACTTCTTCTGATTCACCCTCCAGTCTTCACATTCTCCTTCTCCTTCTTCTGTTTCTTCTGCTTCACCCTCCAGACTTCACCTTCTCCTTCTCTTTCTTCTGCTTCTTCTGATTCACCCTCCAGACTTCACCTTCTCCTTCTCCTTCTTCTGATTCTTCTGATTCACCCTCCAGACTTCACCTTCTCCTTCTCCTTCTTCTGCTTCTTCTGATTCACCCTCCTGACTTCACCTTCTCCTTCTCCTTCTACTACTTCTTCTGATTCACCCTCCTGACTTCACCTTCTCCTTCTCCTTCTTCTACTTCTTCTGCTTCACCCTCCAGACTTCACCTTCTCCTTCTCCTTCTTCTACTTCTTCTGCTTCACCCTCCAGACTTCATCTTCTCCTTCTCCTTCTTCTGCTTCTTCTGATTCACCCTCCAGACTTCACCTTCTCCTTCTCCTTATTCTGCTTCTTCTGATTCACCCTCCAGACTTCACCTTCTCCTTCTCCTTATTCTGCTTCTTCTGATTCACCCTCCAGACTTCACCTTCTCCTTCTCCTTCCTCTGCTTCTTCTGATTCACCCTCCAGACTTCACCTTCTCCTTCTCCTTCTTCTGATTCTTCTGATTCACCCTCCAGACTTCACCTGCTCCTTCTCCTTCTTCTGCTTCTTCTGATTCACCCTCCTGACTTCACCTTCTCCTTCTCCTTCTTCTACTTCTTCTGATTCACCCTCCTGACTTCACCTTCTCCTTCTCCTTCTTCTACTTCTTCTGCTTCTCCCTCCAGACTTCACCTTCTCCTTCTCCTTCTTCTACTTCTTCTGATTCACCCTCCAGACTTCACCTTCTCCTTCTCCTTCTTCTGCTTCTTCTGATTCACCCTCCAGACTTCACCTTCTCCTTCTCCTTATCCTGCTTCTTCTGATTCACCCTCCAGACTTCACCTTCTCCTTCTCCTTCTTCTGCTTCTTCTGATTCACACTCCAGACTTTACCTTCTCCTTCTCCTTCTCCTTCTTCTACTTCTTCTGAATCACCCTCCAGACTTCACCTTCTCCTTCTCTTTCTTCTGCTTCTTCTGATTCACCCTCCAGACTTCACCTTCTCCTTCTCCTTCTTCTGATTCTTCTGATTCACCCTCCAGACTTCACCTTCTTCTTCTCCTTCTTCTGCTTCTTCTGATTCACCCTCCTGACTTCACCATCTCCTTCTCCTTCTTCTACTTCTTCTGATTCACCCTCCTGACTTCACCTTCTCCTTCTCCTTCTCCTACTTCTTCTGCTTCACCCTCCAGACTTCACCTTCTCCTTCTCCTTCTTCTACTTCTTCTGATTCACCCTCCAGACTTGACCTTCTCCTTCTCCTTCTTCTACTTCTTCTGATTCACCCTCCAGACTTCACCTTCTCCTTCTCCTTCTTCTGCTTCTTCTGCTTCACCGTCCTGACTTCACCTTCTCCTTCTCCTTCTTCTACTTCTTCTGCTTCATCCCCCTGACATCACCTGCTCCTTCTCCTTCTTCTGCTTCTTCTGATTCACCCTCCAGACTTCACCTTCTCCTTCTCCTTCTTCTACTTCTTCTGATTCACCCTCCAGACTTCACCTTCTCCTTCTCCTTCTTCTGCTTCTTCTGATTCACCCTCCATACTTCACCTTCACTTCTCCTTATTCTGCTTCTTCTGATTCACCCTCCAGACTTCAACTTCTCCTTCTCCTTCTTCTGCTTCTTCTGATTCACCCTCCAGACTTCACCTTCTCCTTCTCCTTCTTCTGCTTCTTCTGATTCACCCTCCAGACTTCACCTTCTCCTTCTCCTTCTTCTGCTTCTTCTGATTCACCCTCCAGACTTCACCTTCTCCTTCTCCTTCTTCTACTTCTTCTGATTCACCCTCCAGATTTCATCTTCTCCTTCTCCTTCTTCTGCTTCTTCTGATTCACCCTCCAGACTTCACCTTCTCCTTCTCCCTCTTCTGCTTCTTCTGATTCACCCTCCAGACTTCACCTATCCTTCTCCTTCTTCTGCTTCTTCTGATTCACCCTCCAGACTTCACCTTCTCCTTCTCCTTCTTCTACTTCTTCTGATTCACCCTCCAGACCTCACCTTCTCCTTCTCCTTCTTCTACTTCTTCTGATTCACCCTCCAGATTTCATCTTCTCCTTCTCCTTCTTCTGCTTCTTCTGATTCACCCTCCAGACTTCACCTTCTCCTTCTCCTTCTTCTGCTTCTTCTGATTCACCCTCCTGACTTCACCTTCTCCTTCTCCTTCTTCTACTTCTTCTGATTCACCCTCCTGACTTCACCTTCTCCTTCTCCTTCTTCTACTTCTTCTGCTTCACCCTTCAGACTTCACCTTCTCCTTCTCCTTCTTCTACTTCTTCTGATTCACCCTCCAGACTTGACCTTCTCCTTCTCCTTCTTCTACTTCTTCTGATTCACCCTCCAGACTTCACCTTCTCCTTCTCCTTCTTCTGCTTCTTCTGCTTCACCGTCCTGACTTCACCTTCTCCTTCTCCTTCTTCTACTTCTTCTGCTTCATCCCCCTGACATCACCTGCTCCTTCTCCTTCTTCTGCTTCTTCTGATTCACCCTCCTAACTTCACCTTCTCCTTCTCCTTCTTCTGCTTCTTCTGATTCACCCTCCTGACTTCACCTTCTCCTTCTCCTTCTTCTGCTTCTTCTGATTCACCCTCCAGACTTCACCTTCTCCTTCTCTTTCTTCTGCTTCTTCTGATTCACCCTCCAGACTTCACCTTCTCCTTCTCCTTCTTCTGATTCTTCTGATTCACCCTTCAGACTTCACCTTCTCCTTCTCCTTCTTCTGCTTCTTCTGATTCACCCTCCTGACTTCACCTTCTCCTTCTCCTTCTTCTACTTCTTCTGATTCACCCTCCTGACTTCATCTTCTCCTTCTCCTTCTTCTACTTCTTCTGCTTCACCCTCCAGATTTCACCTTCTCCTTCTCCTTCTTCTACTTCTTCTGATTCACCCTCCAGACTTGACCTTCTCCTTCTCCTTCTTCTACTTATTCTGATTCACCCTCCAGACTTCACCTTCTCCTTCTCCTTCTTCTGCTTCTTCTGCTTCACCGTCCTGACTTCACCTTCTCCTTCTCCTTCTTCTACTTCTTCTGCTTCATCCCGCTGACATCACCTGCTCCTTCTCCTTCTTCTGCTTCTTCTGATTCACCCTCCTAACTTCACCTTCTCCTTCTCCTTCTTCTGCTTCTTCTGATTCACCCTCCTGACTTCACCTTCTCCTTCTCCTTCTTCTGTTTCTTCTGATTCACCCTCCAGACTTCACCTTCTCCTTCTCCTTCTTCTGCTTCTTCTGATTCACCCTCCAGACTTCACCTTCTCCTTCTCCTTCTTCTGATTCTTCTGATTCACCCTCCAGACTTCACCTTCTCCTTCTCCTTCTTCTGCTTCTTCTGATTCACCCTCCTGACCTCACCTTCTTCTTCTCCTTCTTCTACTTCTTCTGATTCACCCTCCTGACTTCACCTTCTCCTTCTCCTTCTTCTACTTCTTCTGCTTCACCCTCCAGACTTCACCTTCTCCTTCTCCTTCTTCTGCTTCTTCTGATTCACCCTCCAGACTTCTCCTTCTCCTTCTCCTTCTTCTGCTTCTTCTGATTCACCCTCCAGACTTCACCTTCTCCTTCTCCTTCTTCTGCTTCTTCTGATTCATCCTCCAGACTTCACCTTCTCCTTCTCCTTCTTCTACTTCTTCTGATTCACCCTCCAGACTTCACCTTCTCCATTTCCTTCTTCTGCTTCTTCTGATTCACCCTCCAGACTTCACCTTCTCCTTCTCCTTCGTCTACTTCTTCTGATTGACCCTCCAGACTACACCTTCTCCTTCTCCTTCTTCTACTTCTTCTGATTCACCCTCCTGACTTCACCTTCTCCTTCTCCTTCTTCTACTTCTTCTGCTTCACCCTCCAGACTTCACCTTCTCCTTCTCCTTCTTCTACTTCTTCTGATTCACCCCCCAGACTTCATCTTCTCCTTCTCCTTCTTCTGCTTCTTCTGATTCACCCTCCAGACTTCAACTTCTTCTTCTCCTTATTCTGCTTCTTCTGATTCACCCTCCAGACTTCACCTTCTCCTTCTCCTTATTCTGCTTCTTCTGATTCACCCTCCAGACTTCACCTTCTCCTTCTCCTGATTCTGCTTCTTCTGATTCACCCTCCAGACTTCACCTTCTCCTTCTCCTTCTTCTACTTCTTCTGCTTCACCCTCCAGACTTCACCTTCTCCTTCTCCTTCTTCTACTTCTTCTGATTCACCCTCCAGACTTCACCTTCTCCTTCTCCTTCTTCTGATTCTTCTGATTCACCCTTCAGACTTCACCTTCTCCTTCTCCTTCTTCTGCTTCTTCTGATTCACCCTCCAGACTTCACCTTCTCCTTCTCCTTCTTCTCCTTCTTCTGATTCACCCTCCAGACTTCACCTTCTCCTTCTCCTTCTTCTGATTCTTCTGATTCACCCTTCAGACTTCACCTTCTCCTTCTCCTTCTTCTGCTTCTTCTGATTCACCCTCCTGACTTCACCTTCTCCTTCTCCTTCTTCTACTTCTTCTGATTCACCCTCCTGACTTCATCTTCTCCTTCTCCTTCTTCTACTTCTTCTGCTTCACCCTCCAGACATCACCTTCTCCTTGTCCTTCTTCTACTTCTTCTGATTCACCCTCCAGACTTGACCTTCTCCTTCTCCTTCTTCTACTTATTCTGATTCACCCTCCAGACTTCACCTTCTCCTTCTCCTTCTTCTGCTTCTTCTGCTTCACCGTCCTGACTTCACCTTCTCCTTCTCCTTCTTCTACTTCTTCTGCTTCATCCCGCTGACATCACCTGCTCCTTCTCCTTCTTCTGCTTCTTCTGATTCACCCTCCTAACTTCACCTTCTCCTTCTCCTTCTTCTGCTTCTTCTGATTCACCCTCCTGACTTCACCTTCTCCTTCTCCTTCTTCTGTTTCTTCTGATTCACCCTCCAGACTTCACCTTCTCCTTCTCCTTCTTCTGCTTCTTCTGATTCACCCTCCAGACTTCACCTTCTCCTTCTCCTTCTTCTGATTCTTCTGATTCACCCTCCAGACTTCACCTTCTCCTTCTCCTTCTTCTGCTTCTTCTGATTCACCCTCCTGACCTCACCTTCTTCTTCTCCTTCTTCTACTTCTTCTGATTCACCCTCCTGACTTCACCTTCTCCTTCTCCTTCTTCTACTTCTTCTGCTTCACCCTCCAGACTTCACCTTCTCCTTCTCCTTCTTCTGCTTCTTCTGATTCACCCTCCAGACTTCTCCTTCTCCTTCTCCTTCTTCTGCTTCTTCTGATTCACCCTCCAGACTTCACCTTCTCCTTCTCCTTCTTCTGCTTCTTCTGATTCATCCTCCAGACTTCACCTTCTCCTTCTCCTTCTTCTACTTCTTCTGATTCACCCTCCAGACTTCACCTTCTCCATTTCCTTCTTCTGCTTCTTCTGATTCACCCTCCAGACTTCACCTTCTCCTTCTCCTTCGTCTACTTCTTCTGATTGACCCTCCAGACTACACCTTCTCCTTCTCCTTCTTCTACTTCTTCTGATTCACCCTCCTGACTTCACCTTCTCCTTCTCCTTCTTCTACTTCTTCTGCTTCACCCTCCAGACTTCACCTTCTCCTTCTCCTTCTTCTACTTCTTCTGATTCACCCCCCAGACTTCATCTTCTCCTTCTCCTTCTTCTGCTTCTTCTGATTCACCCTCCAGACTTCAACTTCTTCTTCTCCTTATTCTGCTTCTTCTGATTCACCCTCCAGACTTCACCTTCTCCTTCTCCTTATTCTGCTTCTTCTGATTCACCCTCCAGACTTCACCTTCTCCTTCTCCTGATTCTGCTTCTTCTGATTCACCCTCCAGACTTCACCTTCTCCTTCTCCTTCTTCTACTTCTTCTGCTTCACCCTCCAGACTTCACCTTCTCCTTCTCCTTCTTCTACTTCTTCTGATTCACCCTCCAGACTTCACCTTCTCCTTCTCCTTCTTCTGCTTCTTCTGATTCACCCTCCATACTTCACCTTCACTTCTCCTTATTCTGCTTCTTCTGATTCAACCTCCAGACTTCAACTTCTCCTTCTCCTTCTTCTGCTTCTTCTGATTCACCCTCCAGACTTCACCTTCTCCTTCTCCTTCTTCTGCTTCTTCTGATTCACCCTCCAGACTTCACCTTCTCCTTCTCCTTCTTCTGCTTCTTCTGATTCACCCTTCAGACTTCACCTTCTCCTTCTCCTTCTTCTACTTCTTCTGATTCACCCTCCAGACTTCACCTTCTCCTTCTCTTTCTTCTGCTTCTTCTGATTCACCCTCCAGATTTCATCTTCTCCTTCTCCTTCTTCTGCTTCTTCTGATTCACCCTCCAGACTTCACCTTCTCCTTCTCCTTCTTCTGCTTCTTCTGATTCACCCTCCAGACTTCACCTTCTCCTTCTCCTTCTTCTGCTTCTTCTGATTCACCCTCCAGACTTCACCTTCTCCTTCTCCTTCTTCTACTTCTTCTGATTCACCCTCCAGACTTCACCTTCTCCTTCTCCTTCTTCTGCTTCTTCTGATTCACCCTCCATACTTCACCTTCACTTCTCCTTATTCTGCTTCTTCTGATTCACCCTCCAGACTTCAACTTCTCCTTCTCCTTCTTCTGCTTCTTCTGATTCACCCTCCAGACTTCACCTTCTCCTTCTCCTTCTTCTGCTTCTTCTGATTCACCCTCCAGACTTCACCTTCTCCTTCTCCTTCTTCTGCTTCTTCTGATACACCCTCCAGACTTCACCTTCTCCTTCTCCTTCTTCTACTTCTTCTGATTCACCCTCCAGACTTCACCTTCTCCTTCTCTTTCTTCTTCTTCTTCTGATTCACCCTCCAGATTTCATCTTCTCCTTCTCCTTCTTCTGCTTCTTCTGATTCACCCTCCAGACTTCACCTTCTCCTTCTCCTTCTTCTGCTTCTTCTGATTCACCCTCCAGACTTCACCTATCCTTCTCCTTCTTCTGCTTCTTCTGATTCACCCTCCAGACTTCACCTTCTCCTTCTCCTTCTTCTACTTCTTCTGATTCACCCTCCAGACCTCACCTTCTCCTTCTCCTTCTTCTACTTCTTCTGATTCACCCTCCAGATTTCATCTTCTCCTTCTCCTTCTTCTGCTTCTTCTGATTCACCCTCCAGACTTCACCTTCTCCTTCTCCTTCTTCTGCTTCTTCTGATTCACCCTCCTGACTTCACCTTCTCCTTCTCCTTCTTCTACTTCTTCTGATTCACCCTCCTGACTTCACCTTCTCCTTCTCCTTCTTCTACTTCTTCTGCTTCACCCTTCAGACTTCACCTTCTCCTTCTCCTTCTTCTACTTCTTCTGATTCACCCTCCAGACTTGACCTTCTCCTTCTCCTTCTTCTACTTCTTCTGATTCACCCTCCAGACTTCACCTTCTCCTTCTCCTTCTTCTGCTTCTTCTGCTTCACCGTCCTGACTTCACCTTCTCCTTCTCCTTCTTCTACTTCTTCTGCTTCATCCCCCTGACATCACCTGCTCCTTCTCCTTCTTCTGCTTCTTCTGATTCACCCTCCTAACTTCACCTTCTCCTTCTCCTTCTTCTGCTTCTTGTGATTCACCCTCCTGACTTCACCTTCTCATTCTCCTTCTTCTGCTTCTTCTGATTCACCCTCCAGACTTCACCTTCTCCTTCTCTTTCTTCTGCTTCTTCTGATTCACCCTCCAGACTTCACCTTCTCCTTCTCCTTCTTCTGATTCTTCTGATTCACCCTTCAGACTTCACCTTCTCCTTCTCCTTCTTCTGCTTCTTCTGATTCACCCTCCTGACTTCACCTTCTCCTTCTCCTTCTTCTACTTCTTCTGATTCACCCTCCTGACTTCATCTTCTCCTTCTCCTTCTTCTACTTCTTCTGCTTCACCCTCCAGACTTCACCTTCTCCTTCTCCTTCTTCTACTTCTTCTGATTCACCCTCCAGACTTGACCTTCTCCTTCTCCTTCTTCTACTTATTCTGATTCACCCTCCAGACTTCACCTTCTCCTTCTCCTTCTTCTGCTTCTTCTGCTTCACCGTCCTGACTTCACCTTCTCCTTCTCCTTCTTCTACTTCTTCTGCTTCATCCCGCTGACATCACCTGCTCCTTCTCCTTCTTCTGCTTCTTCTGATTCACCCTCCTAACTTCACCTTCTCCTTCTCCTTCTTCTGCTTCTTCTGATTCACCCTCCTGACTTCACCTTCTCCTTCTCCTTCTTCTGCTTCTTCTGATTCACCCTCCAGACTTCACCTTCTCCTTCTCCTTCTTCTGCTTCTTCTGATTCACCCTCCAGACTTCACCTTCTCCTTCTCCTTCTTCTGATTCTTCTGATTCACCCTCCAGACTTCACCTTCTCCTTCTCCTTCTTCTGCTTCTTCTGATTCACCCTCCTGACCTCACCTTCTCCTTCTCCTTCTTCTACTTCTTCTGATTCACCCTCCTGACTTCACCTTCTCCTTCTCCTTCTTCTACTTCTTCTGCTTCACCCTCCAGACTTCACCTTCTCCTTCTCCTTCTTCTGCTTCTTCTGATTCACCCTCCAGACTTCTCCTTCTCCTTCTCCTTCTTCTGCTTCTTCTGATTCACCCTCCAGACTTCACCTTCTCCTTCTCCTTCTTCTGCTTCTTCTGATTCATCCTCCAGACTTCACCTTCTCCTTCTCCTTCTTCTACTTCTTCTGATTCACCCTCCAGACTTCACCTTCTCCATTTCCTTCTTCTGCTTCTTCTGATTCACCCTCCAGACTTCACCTTCTCCTTCTCCTTCGTCTACTTCTTCTGATTGACCCTCCAGACTACACCTTCTCCTTCTCCTTCTTCTACTTCTTCTGATTCACCCTCCTGACTTCACCTTCTCCTTCTCCTTCTTCTACTTCTTCTGCTTCACCCTCCAGACTTCACCTTCTCCTTCTCCTTCTTCTACTTCTTCTGATTCACCCCCCAGACTTCATCTTCTCCTTCTCCTTCTTCTGCTTCTTCTGATTCACCCTCCAGACTTCAACTTCTTCTTCTCCTTATTCTGCTTCTTCTGATTCACCCTCCAGACTTCACCTTCTCCTTCTCCTTATTCTGCTTCTTCTGATTCACCCTCCAGACTTCACCTTCTCCTTCTCCTGATTCTGCTTCTTCTGATTCACCCTCCAGACTTCACCTTCTCCTTCTCCTTCTTCTACTTCTTCTGCTTCACCCTCCTGACTTCACCTTCTCCTTCTCCTTCTTCTACTTCTTCTGCTTCACCCTCCAGACTTCACCTTCTCCTTCTCCTTCTTCTACTTCTTCTGATTCACCCCCCAGACTTCATCTTCTCCTTCTCCTTCTTCTGCTTCTTCTGATTCACCCTCCAGACTTCAACTTCTTCTTCTCCTTATTCTGCTTCTTCTGATTCACCCTCCAGACTTCACCTTCTCCTTCTCCTTATTCTGCTTCTTCTGATTCACCCTCCAGACTTCACCTTCTCCTTCTCCTGATTCTGCTTCTTCTGATTCACCCTCCAGACTTCACCTTCTCCTTCTCCTTCTTCTACTTCTTCTGCTTCACCCTCCAGACTTCACCTTCTCCTTCTCCTTCTTCTACTTCTTCTGATTCACCCTCCAGACTTCACCTTCTCCTTCTCCTTCTTCTGCTTCTTCTGATTCACCCTCCATACTTCACCTTCACTTCTCCTTATTCTGCTTCTTCTGATTCACCCTCCAGACTTCAACTTCTCCTTCTCCTTCTTCTGCTTCTTCTGATTCACCCTCCAGACTTCACCTTCTCCTTCTCCTTCTTCTGCTTCTTCTGATTCACCCTCCAGACTTCACCTTCTCCTTCTCCTTCTTCTGCTTCTTCTGATTCACCCTTCAGACTTCACCTTCTCCTTCTCCTTCTTCTACTTCTTCTGATTCACCCTCCAGACATCACCTTCTCCTTCTCTTTCTTCTGCTTCTTCTGATTCACCCTCCAGATTTCATCTTCTCCTTCTCCTTCTTCTGCTTCTTCTGATTCACCCTCCAGACTTCACCTTCTCCTTCTCCTTCTTCTGCTTCTTCTGATTCACCCTCCAGACTTCACCTTCTCCTTCTCCTTCTTCTGCTTCTTCTGATTCACCCTCCAGACTTCACCTTCTCCTTCTCCTTCTTCTACTTCTTCTGATTCACCCTCAAGACCTCACCTTCTCCTTCTCCTTCTTCTACTTCTTCTGATTCACCCTCCAGATTTCATCTTCTCCTTCTCCTTCTTCTGCTTCTTCTGATTCACCCTCCAGACTTCACCTTCTCCTTCTCCTTCTTCTGCTTCTTCTGATTCACCCTCCAGACTTCACCTTCTCCTTCTCCTTCTTCTGATTCTTCTGATTCACCCTCCAGACTTCACCTTCTCCTTCCCCTTCTTCTGCTTCTTCTGATTCACCCTCCTGACCTCACCTTCTTCTTCTCCTTCTTCTACTTCTTCTGATTCACCCTCCTGACTTCACCTTCTCCTTCTCCTTCTTCTACTTCTTCTGCTTCACCCTCCAGACTTCACCTTCTCCTTCTCCTTCTTCTGCTTCTTCTGATTCACCCTCCAGATTTCTCCTTCTCCTTCTCCTTCTTCTGCTTCTTCTGATTCACCCTCCAGACTTCACCTTCTCCTTCTCCTTCTTCTGCTTCTTCTGATTCATCCTCCAGACTTCACCTTCTCCTTCTCCTTCTTCTACTTCTTCTGATTCACCCTCCAGACTTCACCTTCTCCATTTCCTTCTTCTGCTTCTTCTGATTCACCCTCCAGACTTCACCTTCTCCTTCTCCTTCGTCTACTTCTTCTGATTGACCCTCCAGACTACACCTTCTCCTTCTCCTTCTTCTACTTCTTCTGATTCACCCTCCTGACTTCACCTTCTCCTTCTCCTTCTTCTACTTCTTCTGCTTCACCCTCCAGACTTCACCTTCTCCTTCTCCTTCTTCTACTTCTTCTGATTCACCCCCCAGACTTCATCTTCTCCTTCTCCTTCTTCTGCTTCTTCTGATTCACCCTCCAGACTTCAACTTCTTCTTCTCCTTATTCTGCTTCTTCTGATTCACCCTCCAGACTTCACCTTCTCCTTCTCCTTATTCTGCTTCTTCTGATTCACCCTCCAGACTTCACCTTCTCCTTCTCCTGATTCTGCTTCTTCTGATTCACCCTCCAGACTTCACCTTCTCCTTCTCCTTCTTCTACTTCTTCTGCTTCACCCTCCAGACTTCACCTTCTCCTTCTCCTTCTTCTACTTCTTCTGATTCACCCTCCAGACTTCACCTTCTCCTTCTCCTTCTTCTGCTTCTTCTGATTCACCCTCCATACTTCACCTTCACTTCTCCTTATTCTGCTTCTTCTGATTCACCCTCCAGACTTCAACTTCTCCTTCTCCTTCTTCTGCTTCTTCTGATTCACCCTCCAGACTTCACCTTCTCCTTCTCCTTCTTCTGCTTCTTCTGATTCACCCTCCAGACTTCACCTTCTCCTTCTCCTTCTTCTGCTTCTTCTGATTCACCCTTCAGACTTCACCTTCTCCTTCTCCTTCTTCTACTTCTTCTGATTCACCCTCCAGACTTCACCTTCTCCTTCTCTTTCTTCTGCTTCTTCTGATTCACCCTCCAGATTTCATCTTCTCCTTCTCCTTCTTCTGCTTCTTCTGATTCACCCTCCAGACTTCACCTTCTCCTTCTCCTTCTTCTGCTTCTTCTGATTCACCCTCCAGACTTCACCTTCTCCTTCTCCTTCTTCTGCTTCTTCTGATTCACCCTCCAGACTTGACCTTCTCCTTCTCCTTCTTCTACTTATTCTGATTCACCCTCCAGACTTCACCTTCTCCTTCTCCTTCTTCTGCTTCTTCTGCTTCACCGTCCTGACTTCACCTTCTCCTTCTCCTTCTTCTACTTCTTCTGCTTCATCCCCCTGACATCACCTGCTCCTTCTCCTTCTTCTGCTTCTTCTGATTCACCCTCCTAACTTCACCTTCTCCTTCTCCTTCTTCTGCTTCTTCTGATTCACCCTCCTGACTTCACCTTCTCCTTCTCCTTCTTCTGCTTCTTCTGATTCACCCTCCAGACTTCACCTTCTCCTTCTCCTTCTTCTACTTCTTCTGATTCACCCTCCAGACTTCACCTTCTCCTTCTCCTTCTTCTGCTTCTTCTGATTCACCCTCCATACTTCACCTTCACTTCTCCTTATTCTGCTTCTTCTGATTCACCCTCCAGACTTCAACTTCTCCTTCTCCTTCTTCTGCTTCTTCTGATTCACCCTCCAGACTTCACCTTCTCCTTCTCCTTCTTCTGCTTCTTCTGATTCACCCTCCAGACTTCACCTTCTCCTTCTCCTTCTTCTGCTTCTTCTGATTCACCCTCCAGACTTCACCTTCTCCTTCTCCTTCTTCTACTTCTTCTGATTCACCCTCCAGACTTCACCTTCTCCTTCTCTTTCTTCTTCTTCTTCTGATTCACCCTCCAGATTTCATCTTCTCCTTCTCCTTCTTCTGCTTCTTCTGATTCACCCTCCAGACTTCACCTTCTCCTTCTCCTTCTTCTGCTTCTTCTGATTCACCCTCCAGACTTCACCTATCCTTCTCCTTCTTCTGCTTCTTCTGATTCACCCTCCAGACTTCACCTTCTCCTTCTCCTTCTTCTACTTCTTCTGATTCACCCTCCAGACCTCACCTTCTCCTTCTCCTTCTTCTACTTCTTCTGATTCACCCTCCAGATTTCATCTTCTCCTTCTCCTTCTTCTGCTTCTTCTGATTCACCCTCCAGACTTCACCTTCTCCTTCTCCTTCTTCTGCTTCTTCTGATTCACCCTCCTGACTTCACCTTCTCCTTCTCCTTCTTCTACTTCTTCTGATTCACCCTCCTGACTTCACCTTCTCCTTCTCCTTCTTCTACTTCTTCTGCTTCACCCTTCAGACTTCACCTTCTCCTTCTCCTTCTTCTACTTCTTCTGATTCACCCTCCAGACTTGACCTTCTCCTTCTCCTTCTTCTACTTCTTCTGATTCACCCTCCAGACTTCACCTTCTCCTTCTCCTTCTTCTGCTTCTTCTGCTTCACCGTCCTGACTTCACCTTCTCCTTCTCCTTCTTCTACTTCTTCTGCTTCATCCCCCTGACATCACCTGCTCCTTCTCCTTCTTCTGCTTCTTCTGATTCACCCTCCTAACTTCACCTTCTCCTTCTCCTTCTTCTGCTTCTTCTGATTCACCCTCCTGACTTCACCTTCTCATTCTCCTTCTTCTGCTTCTTCTGATTCACCCTCCAGACTTCACCTTCTCCTTCTCTTTCTTCTGCTTCTTCTGATTCACCCTCCAGACTTCACCTTCTCCTTCTCCTTCTTCTGATTCTTCTGATTCACCCTTCAGACTTCACCTTCTCCTTCTCCTTCTTCTGCTTCTTCTGATTCACCCTCCTGACTTCACCTTCTCCTTCTCCTTCTTCTACTTCTTCTGATTCACCCTCCTGACTTCATCTTCTCCTTCTCCTTCTTCTACTTCTTCTGCTTCACCCTCCAGACTTCACCTTCTCCTTCTCCTTCTTCTACTTCTTCTGATTCACCCTCCAGACTTGACCTTCTCCTTCTCCTTCTTCTACTTATTCTGATTCACCCTCCAGACTTCACCTTCTCCTTCTCCTTCTTCTGCTTCTTCTGCTTCACCGTCCTGACTTCACCTTCTCCTTCTCCTTCTTCTACTTCTTCTGCTTCATCCCGCTGACATCACCTGCTCCTTCTCCTTCTTCTGCTTCTTCTGATTCACCCTCCTAACTTCACCTTCTCCTTCTCCTTCTTCTGCTTCTTCTGATTCACCCTCCTGACTTCACCTTCTCCTTCTCCTTCTTCTGCTTCTTCTGATTCACCCTCCAGACTTCACCTTCTCCTTCTCCTTCTTCTGCTTCTTCTGATTCACCCTCCAGACTTCACCTTCTCCTTCTCCTTCTTCTGATTCTTCTGATTCACCCTCCAGACTTCACCTTCTCCTTCTCCTTCTTCTGCTTCTTCTGATTCACCCTCCTGACCTCACCTTCTCCTTCTCCTTCTTCTACTTCTTCTGATTCACCCTCCTGACTTCACCTTCTCCTTCTCCTTCTTCTACTTCTTCTGCTTCACCCTCCAGACTTCACCTTCTCCTTCTCCTTCTTCTGCTTCTTCTGATTCACCCTCCAGACTTCACCTTCTCCTTCTCCTTCTTCTGCTTCTTCTGATTCACCCTCCAGACTTCACCTTCTCCTTCTTCTGCTTCTTCTGATTCATCCTCCAGACTTCACCTTCTCCTTCTCCTTCTTCTACTTCTTCTGATTCACCCTCCAGACTTCACCTTCTCCATTTCCTTCTTCTGCTTCTTCTGATTCACCCTCCAGACTTCACCTTCTCCTTCTCCTTCGTCTACTTCTTCTGATTGACCCTCCAGACTACACCTTCTCCTTCTCCTTCTTCTACTTCTTCTGATTCACCCTCCTGACTTCACCTTCTCCTTCTCCTTCTTCTACTTCTTCTGCTTCACCCTCCAGACTTCACCTTCTCCTTCTCCTTCTTCTACTTCTTCTGATTTACCCCCCAGACTTCATCTTCTCCTTCTCCTTCTTCTGCTTCTTCTGATTCACCCTCCAGACTTCAACTTCTTCTTCTCCTTATTCTGCTTCTTCTGATTCACCCTCCAGACTTCACCTTCTCCTTCTCCTTATTCTGCTTCTTCTGATTCACCCTCCAGACTTCACCTTCTCCTTCTCCTGATTCTGCTTCTTCTGATTCACCCTCCAGACTTCACCTTCTCCTTCTCCTTCTTCTACTTCTTCTGCTTCACCCTCCAGACTTCACCTTCTCCTTCTCCTTCTTCTACTTCTTCTGATTCACCCTCCAGACTTCACCTTCTCCTTCTCCTTCTTCTGCTTCTTCTGATTCACCCTCCATACTTCACCTTCACTTCTCCTTATTCTGCTTCTTCTGATTCACCCTCCAGACTTCAACTTCTCCTTCTCCTTCTTCTGCTTCTTCTGATTCACCCTCCAGACTTCACCTTCTCCTTCTCCTTCTTCTGCTTCTTCTGATTCACCCTCCAGACTTCACCTTCTCCTTCTCCTTCTTCTGCTTCTTCTGATTCACCCTTCAGACTTCACCTTCTCCTTCTCCTTCTTCTACTTCTTCTGATTCACCCTCCAGACTTCACCTTCTCCTTCTCTTTCTTCTGCTTCTTCTGATTCACCCTCCAGATTTCATCTTCTCCTTCTCCTTCTTCTGCTTCTTCTGATTCACCCTCCAGACTTCACCTTCTCCTTCTCCTTCTTCTGCTTCTTCTGATTCACCCTCCAGACTTCACCTTCTCCTTCTCCTTCTTCTGCTTCTTCTGATTCACCCTCCAGACTTCACCTTCTCCTTCTCCTTCTTCTACTTCTTCTGATTCACCCTCAAGACCTCACCTTCTCCTTCTCCTTCTTCTACTTCTTCTGATTCACCCTCCAGATTTCATCTTCTCCTTCTCCTTCTTCTGCTTCTTCTGATTCACCCTCCAGACTTCACCTTCTCCTTCTCCTTCTTCTGCTTCTTCTGATTCACCCTCCTGACTTCACCTTCTCCTTCCCCTTCTTCTACTTCTTCTGATTCACCCTCCTGACTTCACCTTCTCCTTCTCCTTCTTCTACTTCTTCTGCTTCACCCTCCAGACTTCACCTTCTCCTTCTCCTTCTTCTACTTCTTCTGATTCACCCTCCAGACTTGACCTTCTCCTTCTCCTTCTTCTACCTCTTCTGATTCACCCTCCAGACTTCACCTTCTCCTTCTCCTTCTTCTGCTTCTTCTGCTTCACCGTCCTGACTTCACCTTCTCCTTCTCCTTCTTCTACTTCTTCTGCTTCATCCCCCTGACATCACCTGCTCCTTCTCCTTCTTCTGCTTCTTCTGATTCACCCTCCTAACTTCACCATCTCCTTCTACTTCTTCTGCTTCTTCTGATTCACCCTCCTGACTTCACCTTCTCCTTCTCCTTCTTCTGCTTCTTCTGATTCACCTTCCAGACTTCAGCTTCTCCTTCTCTTTCTTCTGCTTCTTCTGATTCACCCTCCAGACTTCACCTTCTCCTTCTCCTTCTTCTGATTCTTCTGATTCACCCTCCAGACTTCACCTTCTCCTTCTCCTTCTTCTGCTTCTTCTGATTCACCCTCCTGACTTCACCTTCTCCTTCTCCTTCTTCTACTTCTTCTGATTCACCCTCCTGACTTCACCTTCTCCTTCTCCTTCTTCTACTTCTTCTGCTTCACCCTCCAGACTTCACTTTCTCCTTCTCCTTCTTCTACTTCTTCTGATTCACCCTCCAGACTTGACCTTCTCCTTCTCCTTCTTCTACTTATTCTGATTCACCCTCCAGACTTCACCTTCTCCTTCTCCTTCTTCTGCTTCTTCTGCTTCACCGTCCTGACTTCACCTTCTCCTTCTCCTTCTTCTACTTCTTCTGCTTCATCCCGCTGACATCACCTGCTCCTTCTCCTTCTTCTGCTTCTTCTGATTCACCCTCCTAACTTCACCTTCTCCTTCTCCTTCTTCTGCTTCTTCTGATTCACCCTCCTGACTTCACCTTCTCCTTCTCCTTCTTCTGCTTCTTCTGATTCACCCTCCAGACTTCACCTTCTCCTTCTCCTTCTTCTGCTTCTTCTGATTCACCCTCCAGACTTCACCTTCTCCTTCTCCTTCTTCTGATTCTTCTGATTCACCCTCCAGACTTCACCTTCTCCTTCTCCTTCTTCTGCTTCTTCTGATTCACCCTCCTGACCTCACCTTCTCCTTCTTCTACTTCTTCTGATTCACCCTCCTGACTTCACCTTCTCCTTCTCCTTCTTCTACTTCTTCTGCTTCACCCTCCAGACTTCACCTTCTCCTTCTCCTTCTTCTGCTTCTTCTGATTCACCCTCCAGACTTCACCTTCTCCTTCTCCTTCTTCTGCTTCTTCTGATTCACCCTCCACACTTCACCTTCTCCTTCTCCTTCTTCTACTTCTTCTGATTCACCCTCCAGACTTCACCTTCTCCATTTCCTTCTTCTGCTTCATCTGATTCACCCTCCAGACTTCACCTTCTCCTTCTCCTTCTTCTACTTCTTCTGATTCACCCTCCAGACTTCACCTTCTCCTTCTCCTTCTTCTACTTCTTCTGATTCACCCTCCAGTCTTCAACTTCTCCTTCTCCTTCTTCTGTTTCTTCTGCTTCACCCTCCAGACTTCACCTTCTCCTTCTCTTTCTTCTGCTTCTTCTGATTCACCCTCCAGACTTCACTTTCTCCTTCTCCTTCTTCTGATTCTTCTGATTCACCCTCCAGACTTCTCCTTCTCCTTCTCCTTCTTCTGCTTCTTCTGATTCACCCTCCTGACTTCACCTTCTCCTTCTCCTTCTTCTACTTCTTCTGCTTCACCCTCCAGACTTCACCTTCTCCTTCTCCTTCTTCTACTTCTTCTGATTCACCCTCCAGACTTCATCTTCTCCTTCTCCTTCTTCTGCTTCTTCTGATTCACCCTCCAGACTTCACCTTCTCCTTCTCCTTATTGTGCTTCTTCTGATTCACCCTCCAGACTTCACCTTCTCCTTCTTCTTATTCTGCTTCTTCTGATTCACCCTCCAGACTTCACCTTCTCCTTCTCCTTCCTCTGCTTCTTCTGATTCACCCTCCAGACTTCACCTTCTCCTTCTCCTTCTTCTGATTCTTCTGATTCACCCTCCAGACTTCACCTTCTCCTTCTCCTTCTTCTGCTTCTTCTGATTCACCCTCCTGACTTCACCTTGTCCTTCTCCTTCTTCTACTTCTTCTGATTCACCCTCCTGACTTCACCTTCTCCTTCTCCTTCTTCTACTTCTTCTGCTTCACCCTCCAGACTTCACCTTCTCCTTCTCCTTCTTCTACTTCTTCTGATTCACCCTCCAGACTTCACCTTCTCCTTCTCCTTATTCTGCTTCTTCTGATTCACTCTCCAGACTTCACCTTCTCCTTCTCCTTCTTCTGCTTCTTCTGATTCACACTCCAGACTTCACCTTCTCCTTCTCCTTCTACTTCTTCTGATTCACCCTCCAGACTTCACCTTCTCCTTCTCTTTCTTCTGCTTCTTCTGATTCACCCTCCAGACTTCACCTTCTCCTTCTCCTTCTTCTGATTCTTCTGATTCACCCTCCAGACGTCACCTTCTCCTTCTCCTTCTTCTGCATCTTCTGATTCACCCTCCTGACTTCACCTTCTCCTTCTCCTTCTTCTACTTCTTCTGATTCACCCTCCTGACTTCACCTTCTCCTTCTCCTTCTTCTACTTCTTCTGCTTCACCATCCAGACTTCACCTTCTCCTTCTCCTTCTTCTACTTCTTCTGATTCACCCTTCAGACTTCACCTTCTCCTTCTCCTTTTTCTGCTTCTTCTGATTCACCCTCCAGACTTCACCTTCTCCTTCTCCTTATTCTGCTTCTTCTGATTCACCCTCCAGACTTCACCTTCTCCTTCTCCTTCTTCTGCTTCTTCTGATTCACCCTCCAGACTTCACCTTCTCCTTCTCCTTCGTCTACTTCTTCTGATTCACCCTCCAGACAACACCTTCTCCTTCTCCTTCTTCTACTTCTTCTGATTCACCCTCCAGACTTCACCTTCTCCTTCTCCTTCTTCTGCTTCTTCTGATTCACCCTCCGGACTTCACCTTCTCCTTCTCCTTCTTCTACTTCTTCTGATTCACCCTCCTGACTTCAACTTCTCCTTCTCCTTCTTCTACTTCTTCTGCTTCACCCTCCAGACTTCATCTTCTCCTTCTCCTTCTTCTACTTCTTCTGATTCACCCTCCAGACTTGACCTTCTCCTTCTCCTTCTTCTACTTATTCTGATTCACCCTCCAGACTTCACATTCTCCTTCTCCTTCTTCTGCTTCTTCTGCTTCACCGTCCTGACTTCACCTTCTCCTTCTCCTTCTTCTACTTCTTCTGCTTCATCCCGCTGACATCACCTGCTCCTTCTCCTTCTTCTGCTTCTTCTGATTCACCCTCCTAACTTCACCTTCTCCTTCTCCGTCTTCTGCTTCTTCTGATTCACCCTCCTGACTTCACCTTCTCCTTCTCCTTCTTCTGCTTCTTCTGATTCACCCTCCAGACTTCACCTTCTCCTTCTCCTTCTTCTGCTTCTTCTGATTCACCCTCCAGACTTCACCTTCTCCTTCTCCTTCTTCTGATTCTTCTGATTCACCCTCCAGACTTCACCTTCTCCTTCTCCTTCTTCTGCTTCTTCTGATTCACCCTCCTGACTTTACCTTCTCCTTCTCCTTCTTCTACTTCTTCTGATTCACCCTCCAGACTTCACCTTCTCCTTCTCCTTCTTCTGCTTCTTCTGATTCACCCTCCAGACTTCTCCTTCTCCTTCTCCTTCTTCTGCTTCTTCTGATTCACCCTCCAGACTTCACCTTCTCCTTCTCCTTCTTCTGCTCCTTCTGATTCACCCTCCAGACTTCACCTTCTCCTTCTCCTTCTTCTCCTTCTTCTGATTCACCCTCCAGACTTCACCTTCTCCTTCTCCTTCGTCTACTTCTTCTGATTCACCCTCCAGACTACACCTTCTCCTTCTCCTTCTTCTACTTCTTCTGATTCACCCTCCAGACTTCACCTTCTCCTTCTCCTTCTTCTGCTTCTTCTGATTCACCCTCCAGACTTCACCTTCTCCTTCTCCTGATTCTGCTTCTTCTGATTCACCCTCCAGACTTCACCTTCTCCTTCTCCTTCTTCTACTTCTTCTGCTTCACCCTCCAGACTTCACCTTCTCCTTCTCCTTCTTCTACTTCTTCTGATTCACCCTCCAGACTTCACCTTCTCCTTCTCCTTCTTCTGCTTCTTCTGATTCACCCTCCATACTTCACCTTCACTTCTCCTTATTCTGCTTCTTCTGATTCACCCTCCAGACTTCAACTTCTCCTTCTCCTTCTTCTGCTTCTTCTGATTCACCCTCCAGACTTCACCTTCTCCTTCTCCTTCT
This sequence comes from Somniosus microcephalus, assembly GCF_052327205.1. Taxonomy (NCBI): domain Eukaryota; kingdom Metazoa; phylum Chordata; class Chondrichthyes; order Squaliformes; family Somniosidae; genus Somniosus; species Somniosus microcephalus. The sequence continues at coordinate 144,076 of NW_028225667.1, read as the reverse complement.
TCTGCTTCTTCTGATTCACCCTCCAGACTTCACCTTCTCCTTCTCCTTCTTCTGCTTCTTCTGATTCACCCTTCAGACTTCACCTTCTCCTTCTCCTTCTTCTACTTCTTCTGATTCACCCTCCAGACTTCACCTTCTCCTTCTCTTTCTTCTGCTTCTTCTGATTCACCCTCCAGATTTCATCTTCTCCTTCTCCTTCTTCTGCTTCTTCTGATTCACCCTCCAGACTTCACCTTCTCCTTCTCCTTCTTCTGCTTCTTCTGATTCACCCTCCAGACTTCACCTTCTCCTTCTCCTTCTTCTGCTTCTTCTGATTCACCCTCCAGACTTCACCTTCTCCTTCTCCTTCTTCTACTTCTTCTGATTCACCCTCAAGACCTCACCTTCTCCTTCTCCTTCTTCTACTTCTTCTGATTCACCCTCCAGACTTCTCCTTCTCCTTCTCCTTCTTCTGCTTCTTCTGCTTCACCCTCCAGACTTCACCTTCTCCTTCCCTTTCTTCTGCTTCTTCTGATTCACCCTCCAGACTTCACCTTCTCCTTCTCCTTCTTCTGATTCTTCTGATTCAACCTCCAGACTTCACCTTCTCGTTCTCCTTCTTCTGCTTCTTCTGGTTCACCCTCCAGACTTCATCTTCTCCCTCTCCTTCTTCTGCTTCTTCTGATTCACCCTTCAGACTTCACCTTCTCCTTCTCCTTCTTCTGCTTCTTCTGATTCACCCTCCAGACCTCACCTTCTCCTTCTCCTTCTTCTACTTCTTCTGATTCACCCTCCAGACTTCATCTTCTCCTTCTCCTTCTTCTGCTTCTTCTGATTCACCCTCCAGACTTCACCTTCTCCTTCTCCTTCTTCTGCTTCTTCTGATTCACCCTCCTGACTTCACCTTCTCCTTCTCCTTCTTCTGCTTCTTCTGATTCACCCTCCAGACTTCACCTTCTCCTTCTCCTTCTTCTGCTTCTTCTGATTCACCCTCCAGACTTCACCTTCTCCTTCTCCTTCTTCTGATTCTTCTGATTCACCCTCCAGACTTCACCTTCTCCTTCTCCTTCTTCTGCTTCTTCTGATTCACCCTCCTGACTTTACCTTCTCCTTCTCCTTCTTCTACTTCTTCTGATTCACCCTCCAGACTTCACCTTCTCCTTCTCCTTCTTCTGCTTCTTCTGATTCACCCTCCAGACTTCTCCTTCTCCTTCTCCTTCTTCTGCTTCTTCTGATTCACCCTCCAGACTTCACCTTCTCCTTCTCCTTCTTCTGCTCCTTCTGATTCACCCTCCAGACTTCACCTTCTCCTTCTCCTTCTTCTCCTTCTTCTGATTCACCCTCCAGACTTCACCTTCTCCTTCTCCTTCGTCTACTTCTTCTGATTCACCCTCCAGACTACACCTTCTCCTTCTCCTTCTTCTACTTCTTCTGATTCACCCTCCAGACTTCACCTTCTCCTTCTCCTTCTTCTGCTTCTTCTGATTCACCCTCCAGACTTCACCTTCTCCTTCTCCTGATTCTGCTTCTTCTGATTCACCCTCCAGACTTCACCTTCTCCTTCTCCTTCTTCTACTTCTTCTGCTTCACCCTCCAGACTTCACCTTCTCCTTCTCCTTCTTCTACTTCTTCTGATTCACCCTCCAGACTTCACCTTCTCCTTCTCCTTCTTCTGCTTCTTCTGATTCACCCTCCATACTTCACCTTCACTTCTCCTTATTCTGCTTCTTCTGATTCACCCTCCAGACTTCAACTTCTCCTTCTCCTTCTTCTGCTTCTTCTGATTCACCCTCCAGACTTCACCTTCTCCTTCTCCTTCTTCTGCTTCTTCTGATTCACCCTCCAGACTTCACCTTCTCCTTCTCCTTCTTCTGCTTCTTCTGATTCACCCTTCAGACTTCACCTTCTCCTTCTCCTTCTTCTACTTCTTCTGATTCACCCTCCAGACTTCACCTTCTCCTTCTCTTTCTTCTGCTTCTTCTGATTCACCCTCCAGATTTCATCTTCTCCTTCTCCTTCTTCTGCTTCTTCTGATTCACCCTCCAGACTTCACCTTCTCCTTCTCCTTCTTCTGCTTCTTCTGATTCACCCTCCAGACTTCACCTTCTCCTTCTCCTTCTTCTGCTTCTTCTGATTCACCCTCCAGACTTCACCTTCTCCTTCTCCTTCTTCTACTTCTTCTGATTCACCCTCAAGACCTCACCTTCTCCTTCTCCTTCTTCTACTTCTTCTGATTCACCCTCCAGACTTCTCCTTCTCCTTCTCCTTCTTCTGCTTCTTCTGCTTCACCCTCCAGACTTCACCTTCTCCTTCCCTTTCTTCTGCTTCTTCTGATTCACCCTCCAGACTTCACCTTCTCCTTCTCCTTCTTCTGATTCTTCTGATTCAACCTCCAGACTTCACCTTCTCGTTCTCCTTCTTCTGCTTCTTCTGGTTCACCCTCCAGACTTCATCTTCTCCCTCTCCTTCTTCTGCTTCTTCTGATTCACCCTTCAGACTTCACCTTCTCCTTCTCCTTCTTCTGCTTCTTCTGATTCACCCTCCAGACCTCACCTTCTCCTTCTCCTTCTTCTACTTCTTCTGATTCACCCTCCAGACTTCATCTTCTCCTTCTCCTTCTTCTGCTTCTTCTGATTCACCCTCCAGACTTCACCTTCTCCTTCTCCTTCTTCTGCTTCTTCTGATTCACCCTCCTGACTTCACCTTCTCCTTCTCCTTCTTCTGCTTCTTCTGATTCACCCTCCAGACTTCACCTTCTCCTTCTCCTTATTCTGCTTCTTCTGATTCACCCTCCAGACCTCACCTTCTCCTTCTCCATTTCAACTTCTTCTGATTTACCATCCAGTCTTCATCTTCTCCTTCTCCTTCTTCTGCTTCTTCTGATTCACCCTCCAGACTTCACCTTCTCCTTCTCCTTCTTCTGCTTCTTCTGCTTCACCCTCCAGACTTCACCTTCTCCTTCCCTTTCTTCTGCTTCTTCTGATTCACCCTCCAGACTTCACCTTCTCCTTCTCCTTCTTCTGATTCTTCTGATTCACCCTCCAGACTTCACCGTCTCCTACTCCTTCTTCTGCTTCTTCTGATTCACCCTCCTGACTTCACCTTCTCCTTCTCCTTCTTCTACTTCTTCTGATTCACCCTCCTGACTTCACCTTCTCCTTCTCCTACTTCTACTTCTTCTGCATCACCCTCCAGACTTCACCTTCTCCTTCTCCTTCTTCTACTTCTTCTGATTCACCCTCCAGACTTCACCATCTCCTTCTCCTTCATCTACTTCTTCTGATTCACCCTCCAGACTTCACCTTCTCCTTCTCCTTCTTCTACTTCTTCTGCTTCTCCCTCCAGACTTCACCTTCTCCTTCTCCTTCTTCTGCTTCTTCTGATTCACCCATCCAGACTTCACCTTCTCCTTCTCCTTCTTCTACTTCTTCTGATTCACCCTCCAGACTTCACCTTCTCCTTCTCCTTTTTCTACAGCTTCTGATTCACCCTCCAGACTTCACCTTCTCCTTCTCCTTCTTCTACTTCTTCTGATTCACCCTCCTGACTTCACCTTCTCCTTCTCCTTCTTCTGCATCTTCTGCTTCACCCTCCAGACTTCACCTTCTCCTTCTCCTTCTTCTGCTTCCTCTGCTTCACCCTCCAGACTTCACCTTCTCCTTCTCCTTCTTCTGCTTCTTCTGCTTCACCCTCCTGACTTCACCTTCTCCTTCTCCTTCTTCTACTTCTTCTGATTCACCCTCCAGACTTCACCTTCTCCTTCTCCTTCTTCTGCTTCTTCTGCTTCACCCTCCAGACTTCACCTTCTCCTTCTCCTTCATCTGCTTCTTCTGCTTCGCCCTCCAGACTTCACCTTCTCCTTCTCCTTCTTCTGCTTCTTCTGCTTCACCCTCCAGACTTCACCTTCTCCTTCTCCTTCTTCTGCTTCTTCTGCTTCACCCTCCTGACTTCACCTTCTCCTTCTCCTTCTTCTGCTTCTTCTGATTCACCCTCCAGACTTCACCTTCTTCTTCTCCTTCTTCTGCTTCTTTTGCTTCACCCTCCATACTTCACCTTCTCCTTCTCCTTCTTCTGCTTCTTCTGCTTCACCCTCCTGACTTCACCTTCTCCTTCTCCTTCTTCTACATCTTCTGCTTCACCCCCCTGACTTCACCTTCTCCTTCTCCTTCTTCTGCTTCTTCTGATTCACCCTCCTGACGTCACCTTCTCCTTCTCCTTCTTCTGCTTCTTCTGATTCACCCTCCAGACTTCACCATCTCCTTCTCCTTCTTCTGCTTCTTCTGATTCACCCTCCAGACTTCACCTTCTCCTTCTCCTTCTTCTCCTTCTTCTGATTCACCCTCCAGACTTCATCTTCTCCTTCTCCTTCTTCTGCTTCTTCTGATTCACCCTCCAGACTTCACCTTCTCCTTCTCCTTCTTCTACTTCTTCTGTTTCACCCGCCAAACTTCACCTTCTCCTTCTCCTTCTTCTACTTCTTCTGATTCACCCTCCAGCCTTCACCTTCTCCTTCTCCTTCTTCTGCTTCTTCTGATTCACCCTCCAGACTTCACCTTCTTCTTCTCCTTCTTCTGCTTCTTCTGATTCACCCTTCAGACTTCACCTTCTCCTTCTCCTTCTTCTGCTTCTTCTGATTCACCCTCCAGACCTCACCTTCTCCTTCTGCTTCTTCTACTTCTTCTGATTCAACCTCCAGACTTCATCTTCTCCTTCTCCTTCTTCTGCTTCTTCTGATTCACCCTCCAGACTTCACCTTCTCCTTCTCCTTCTTCTGCTTCTTCTGATTCACCCTCCTGACTTCACCTTCTCCTTCTCCTTCTTCTGCTTCTTCTGATTCACCCTCCAAACTTCACCTTCTCCTTCTCCTTCTTCTACTTCTTCTGATTCACCCTCCAGACTTCACCTTCTCCTTCTACTTCTTCTGCTTCTTCTGATTCACCCTCCAGACTTCACCTTCTCCTTCTTCTGCTTCTTCTGATTCACCCTCCAGACTTCACCGTCTCCTTCTCCTTCTTTTGCTTCTTCTGATTCACCCTCCAGACTTCACCTTCTCCTTCTCCTTCTTCTGCTTCTTCTGATTCACCCTCCAGACTTCACCTTCTCCTTCTTCTACTTCTTCTGATTCACCCTCCAGACTTCACCTTCTCCTTCTCCTTCTTCTGCTTCTTCTGATTCACCCTCTAGACTTCACCATCTCCTTCTCCTTCGTCTACTTCTTCTGATTCACCCTCCAGAGTACACCTTCGCCTTCTCCTTCTTCTTCTTCTTCTGATTCACCCTCCAGACTTCACCTTCTCCTTCTCCTTCTTCTGCTTCTTCTGATTCACCCTCCAGACTTCACCTTCTCCTTCCCCTTCTTCTACATCTTCTGATTCACCCTCCAGACTTCACCTTCTCCTTCTCCTTCATCTACTTCTTCTGATTCACCCTCCAGACTTCACCTTCTCCTTCTCCTTCTTCTACTTCTTTTGCTTCTCCCTCCAGACTTCACCTTCTCCTTCTCCTTCTTCTGCTTCTTCTGATTCACCCATCCAGACTTCACCTTCTCCTTCTCATTCTTCTACTTCTTCTGATTCACCCTCCAGACTTCACCTTCTCCTTCTCCTTTTTCTACATCATCTGATTCACCCTCCAGACTTCACCTTCTCCTTCTCCTTCTTCTACTTCTTCTGATTCACCCTCCTGACTTCACCTTCTCCTTCTCCTTCTTCTGCATCTTCTGCTTCACCCTCCAGACTTCACCTTCTCCTTCTCCTTCTTCTGCTTCCTCTGCTTCACCCTCCAGACTTCACCTTCTCCTTCTCCTTCTTCTGCTTCTTCTGCTTCACCCTCCTGACTTCACCTTCTCCTTCTCCTTCTTCTACTTCTTCTGATTCACCCTCCAGACTTCACCTTCTCCTTCTCCTTCTTCTGCTTCTTCTGCTTCACCCTCCAGACTTCACCTTCTCCTTCTCCTTCATCTGCTTCTTCTGCTTCGCCCTCCAGACTTCACCTTTTCCTTCTCCTTCTTCTGCTTCACCCTCCAGACTTCACCTTCTCCTTCTCCTTCTTCTGCTTCTTCTGCTTCACCCTCCTGACTTCACCTTCTCCTTCTCCTTCTTCTGCTTCTTCTGATTCACCCTCCAGACTTCACCTTCTCCTTCTCCTTCTTCTGCTTCTTCTGCTTCACCCTCCAGACTTCACCTTCTCCTTCTCCTTCTTCTGCTTCTTCTGCTGCGCCCTCCAGACTTCACCTTCTCCTTCTCCTTCTTCTGCTTCTTCTGCTTCAACCTCCTGACTTCACCTTCTCCTTCTCCTTCTTCTACATCTTCTGCTTCACCCCCCTGACTTCACCTTCTCCTTCTCCTTCTTCTGCTTCTTCTGATTCACCCTCCTTACTTCACCTTCACCTTCTCCTTCTTCTGCTTCTTCTGATTCACCCTCCTGACTTCACCTTCTCCTTCTCCTTCTTCTGCTTCTTCTGATTCACCCTCCAGACGTCACCTTCTCCTTCTCCTTCTTCTGCTTCTTCTGATTCACCCTCCAGATTTCACCTTCTCCTTCTCCTTATTCTGCTTCTTCTGATTCACCCTCCAGACCTCACCTTCTCCTTCTCCATTTCTACTTCTTCTGATTCACCCTCCAGACTTCATCTTCTCCTTCTCCTTCTTCTGCTGCTTCTGATTCACCCTCCAGACTTCACCTTCTCCTTCTCCTTCTTCTGCTTCTTCTGATTCACCCTCCAGACTTCACCTTCTCCTTCTCCTTCTTCTACTTCTTCTGATTCACCCTCCAGACTTCACCTTCTCCTTCTCCTTCTTCTACTTCTTCTGATTCACCCTCCAGTCTTCACCTTCTCCTACTCCTTCTTCTGCTTCTTCTGCTTCACCCTCCAGACTTCACCTTCTCCTTCCCTTTCTTCTGCTTCTTCTGATTCACCCTCCAGACTTCACCTTCTCCTTCTCCTTCTTCTACTTCTTCTGCTTCTCCCTCCAGACTTCACCTTCTCCTTCTCCTTCTTCTGCTTCTTCTGATTCACACTCCAGACTTCACCTTCTCCTTCTCCTTCTTCTACTTCTTCTGATTCACCCTCCAGACTTCACCTTCTCCTTCTCCTTCTTCTGCTTCTCCTGCTTCACCCTCCTGACTTCACCTTCTCCTTCTCCTTCTTCTACTTCTTCTGATTCACCCTCCAGACTTCACCTTCTCCTTCTCCTTCTTCTGCTTCTTCTGCTTCACCCTCCAGACTTCACCTTCTACTTCTCCTTCTTCTGCTTCTTCTGCTTCACCCTCCAGATATCACCTTCTCCTTCTCCTTCTTCTGCTTCTTCTGCTTCACCCTCCTGACTTCACCTTCTCCTTCTCCTTCTTCTACTTCTTCTGATTCACTCTCCAGACTTCACATTCTCCATCTCCTTCTTCTGCTTCTTCTGCTTCACCCTCCAGACTTCACCTTCTCCTTCTCCTTCTTCTGCTTCTTCTGCTGCGCCCTCCAGACTTCACCTTCTCCTTCTCCTTCTTCTGCTTCTTCTGCTTCACCCCCCTGACTTCACCTTCTCTTCTCCTTCTTCTGCTTCTTCTGATTCACACTCCTAACTTCACCTTCTCCTTCTCCTTCTTCTGCTTCTTCTGATTCACCCTCCTGACTTCACCGTCTCCTTCTCCTTCTTCTGCTTCTTCTGATTCACCCTCCAGACTTCACCTTCTCCTTCTCCTTCTTCTACTTCTTCTGATTCACCCTCCTGACTTCACCTTCTCCTTCTCCTTCTTCTGCATCTTCTGCTTCACCCTCCAGACTTCACCTTCTCCTTCTCCTTCTTCTGCTTCCTCTGCTTCACCCTCCAGACTTCACCTTCTCCTTCTCCTTCTTCTGCTTCTTCTGCTTCACCCTCCTGACTTCACCTTCTCCTTCTCCTTCTTCTACTTCTTCTGATTCACCCTCCAGACTTCATCTTCTCCTTCTCCTTCTTCTGCTTCTTCTGCTTCACCCTCCAGACTTCACCTTCTCCTTCTCCTTCATCTGCTTCTTCTGCTTCGCCCTCCAGACTTCACCTTCTCCTTCTCCTTCTTCTGCTTCTTCTGCTTCACCCTCCAGACTTCACCTTCTCCTTCTCCTTCTTCTGCTTCTTCTGCTTCACCCTCCTGACTTCACCTTCTCCTTCTCCTTCTTCTGATTCTTCTGATTCACCCTCCAGACTTCACCTTCTTCTTCTCCTTCTTCTGCTTCTTCTGCTTCACCCTCCATACTTCACCTTCTCCTTCTCCTTCTTCTGCTTCTTCTGCTGCGCCCTCCAGACTTCACCTTCTCCTTCTCCTTCTTCTGCTTCTTCTGCTTCACCCTCCTGACTTCACCTTCTCCTTCTCCTTCTTCTACATCTTCTGCTTCACCCCCCTGACTTCACCTTCTCCTTCTCCTTCTTCTGCTTCTTCTGATTCACCCTCCTGACGTCACCTTCTCCTTCTGCTTCTTCTACTTCTTCTGATGCAACCTCCAGACTTCATCTTCTCCTTCTCCTTCTTCTGCTTCTTCTGATTCACCCTCCAGACTTCACCTTCTCCTTCTCCTTCGTCTGCTTCTTCTGATTCACCCTCCTGACTTCACCTTCTCCTTCTCCTTCTTCTGCTTCTTCTGATTCACCCTCCAAACTTCACCTTCTCCTTCTCCTTCTTCTACTTCTTCTGATTCACCCTCCAGACTTCACCTTCTCCTTCTACTTCTTCTGCTTCTTCTGATTCACCCTCCAGACTTCACCTTCTCCTTCTTCTGCTTCTTCTGATTCACCCTCCAGACTTCACCGTCTCCTTCTCCTTCTTCTGCTTCTTCTGATTCACCCTCCAGACTTCACCTTCTCCTTCTCCTTCTTCTGCTTCTTCTGATTCACCCTCCAGACTTCACCTTCTCCTTCTCCTTCTTCTACTTCTTCTGATTCACCCTCCAGACTTCACCTTCTCCTTCTCCTTCTTCTGCTTCTTCTGATTCACCCTCTAGACTTCACCTTCTCCTTCTCCTTCGTCTACTTCTTCTGATTCACCCTCCAGAGTACACCTTCGCCTTCTCCTTCTTCTTCTTCTTCTGATTCACCCTCCAGACTTCACCTTCTCCTTCTCCTTCTTCTGCTTCTTCTGATTCGCCCTCCAGACTTCACCTTCTCCTTCTCCTTCTTCTACATCTTCTGATTCACCCTCCAGACTTCACCTTCTCCTTCTCCTTCATCTACTTCTTCTGATTCACCCTCCAGACTTCACCTTCTCCTTCTCCTTCTTCTACTTCTTTTGCTTCTCCCTCCAGACTTCACCTTCTCCTTCTCCTTCTTCTGCTTCTTCTGATTCACCCATCCAGACTTCACCTTCTCCTTCTCCTTCTTCTACTTCTTCTGATTCACCCTCCAGACTTCACCTTCTCCTTCTCCTTTTTCTACATCATCTGATTCACCCTCCAGACTTCACCTTCTCCTTCTCCTTCTTCTACTTCTTCTGATTCACCCTCCTGACTTCACCTTCTCCTTCTCCTTCTTCTGCATCTTCTGCTTCACCCTCCAGACTTCACCTTCTCCTTCTCCTTCTTCTGCTTCCTCTGCTTCACCCTCCAGACTTCACCTTCTCCTTCTCCTTCTTCTGCTTCTTCTGCTTCACCCTCCTGACTTCACCTTCTCCTTCTCCTTCTTCTACTTCTTCTGATTCACCCTCCAGACTTCACCTTCTCCTTCTCCTTCTTCTGCTTCTTCTGCTTCACCCTCCAGACTTCACCTTCTCCTTCTCCTTCATCTGCTTCTTCTGCTTCGCCCTCCAGACTTCACCTTCTCCTTCTCCTTCTTCTGCTTCACCCTCCAGACTTCACCTTCTCCTTCTCCTTCTTCTGCTTCTTCTGCTTCACCCTCCTGATTTCACCTTCTCCTTCTCCTTCTTCTGCTTCTTCTGATTCACCCTCCAGACTTCACCTTCTCCTTCTCCTTCTTCTGCTTCTTCTGCTTCACCCTCCAGACTTCACCTTCTCCTTCTCCTTCTTCTGCTTCTTCTGCTGCGCCCTCCAGACTTCACCTTCTCCTTCTCCTTCTTCTGCTTCTTCTGCTTCACCCTCCTGACTTCACCTTCTCCTTCTCCTTCTTCTACATCTTCTGCTTCACCCCCCTGACTTCACCTTCTCCTTCTCCTTCTTCTGCTTCTTCTGATTCACCCTCCTTACTTCACCTTCACCTTCTCCTTCTTCTGCTTCTTCTGATTCACCCTCCTGACTTCACCTTCTCCTTCTCCTTCTTCTGCTTCTTCTGATTCACCCTCCAGACGTCACCTTCTCCTTCTCCTTCTTCTGCTTCTTCTGATTCACCCTCCAGACTTCACCTTCTCCTTCTCCTTATTCTGCTTCTTCTGATTCACCCTCCAGACCTCACCTTCTCCTTCTCCATTTCTACTTCTTCTGATTCACCCTCCAGACTTCATCTTCTCCTTCTCCTTCTTCTGCTTCTTCTGATTCACCCTCCAGACTTCACCTTCTCCTTCTCCTTCTTCTGCTTCTTCTGATTCACCCTCCAGACTTCACCTTCTCCTTCTCCTTCTTCTACTTCTTCTGATTCACCCTCCAGACTTCACCTTCTCCTTCTCCTTCTTCTACTTCTTCTGATTCACCCTCCAGTCTTCACCTTCTCCTACTCCTTCTTCTGCTTCTTCTGCTTCACCCTCCAGACTTCACCTTCTCCTTCCCTTTCTTCTGCTTCTTCTGATTCACCCTCCAGACTTCACCTTCTCCTTCTCCTTCTTCTACTTCTTCTGCTTCTCCCTCCAGACTTCACCTTCTCCTTCTCCTTCTTCTGCTTCTTCTGATTCACACTCCAGACTTCACCTTCTCCTTCTCCTTCTTCTACTTCTTCTGATTCACCCTCCAGACTTCACCTTCTCCTTCTCCTTCTTCTGCTTCTCCTGCTTCACCCTCCTGACTTCACCTTCTCCTTCTCCTTCTTCTACTTCTTCTGATTCACCCTCCAGACTTCACCTTCTCCTTCTCCTTCTTCTGCTTTTTCTGCTTCACCCTCCAGACTTCACCTTCTCCTTCTCCTTCTTCTGCTTCTTCTGCTTCACCCTCCAGATATCACCTTCTCCTTCTCCTTCTTCTGCTTCTTCTGCTTCACCCTCCTGACTTCACCTTCTCCTTCTCCTTCTACTTCTTCTGATTCACTCTCCAGACTTCACATTCTCCATCTCCTTCTTCTGCTTTTTCTGCTTCACCCTCCAGACTTCACCTTCTCCTTCTCCTTCTTCTGCTTCTTCTGCTGCGCCCTCCAGACTTCACCTTCTCCTTCTCCTTCTTCTGCTTCTTCTGCTTCACCCCCCTGACTTCACCTTCTCTTCTCCTTCTTCTGCTTCTTCTGATTCACACTCCTAACTTCACCTTCTCCTTCTCCTTCTTCTGCTTCTTCTGATTCACCCTCCTGACTTCACCTTCTCCTTCTCCTTCTTCTGCTTCTTCTGATTCACCCTCCAGACTTCACCATCTCCTTCTCCTTCTTCTGCTTCTTCTGATTCACCCTCCAGACTTCACCTTCTCCTTCTCCTTCTTCTCCTTCTTCTGATTCACCCTCCAGACTTCATCTTCTCCTTCTCCTTCTTCTGCGTCTTCTGATTCACCCTCCAGACTTCACCTTCTCCTTCTCCTTCTTCTACTTCTTCTGATTCACCCTCCAGACTTCACCTTCTCCTTCTCCTTCTTCTACTTCTTCTGATTCACCCTCCAATCTTCACCTTCTCCTTCTCCTTCTTCTGCTTCTTCTGATTCACCCTCCAGACTTCACCTTCTCGTTCTCCTTCTTCTGCTTCTTCTGGTTCACCCTCCAGACTTCACCTTCTCCCTCTCCTTCTTCTACTTCTTCTGATTCACCCTTCAGACTTCACCTTCTCCTTCTCCTTCTTCTGCTTCTTCTGATTCACCCTCCAGACTTCACCTTCTCCTTCTCCTTCTTCTACTTCTTCTGATTCACCCTCCAGACTTCATCTTCTCCTTCTCCTTCTTCTGCTTCTTCTGATTCACCCTCCAGACTTCACCTTCTCCTTCTCCTTCTTCTGCTTCTTCGTATTCACCCTCCTGACTTCACCTTCTCCTTCTCCTTCTTCTGCTTCTTCTGATTCACCCTCCAGACTTCACCTTCTCCTTCTCGTTCTTCTACTTCTTCTGATTCACCCTCCAGACTTCACCTTCTCCTTCTACTTCTTCTGCTTCTTCTGATTCACCCTCCAGACGTCACCTTCTCCTTCTCCTTCTGCTTCTTCTGATTCACCCTCCAGACTTCACCTTCTCCTTCTCCTTCTTCTGCTTCTTCTGATTCACCCTCCAGACCTCACCTTCTCCTTCTGCTTCTTCTACTTCTTCTGATTCAACCTCCAGACTTCATCTTCTCCTTCTCCTTCTTCTGCTTCTTCTGATTCACCCTCCAGACTTCACCTTCTCCTTCTCCTTCTTCTGCTTCTTCTGATTCACCCTCCTGACTTCACCTTCTCCTTCTCCTTCTTCTGCTTCTTCTGATTCACCCTCCAAACTTCACCTTCTCCTTCTCCTTCTTCTACTTCTTCTGATTCACCCTCCAGACTTCACCTTCTCCTTCTACTTCTTCTGCTTCTTCTGATTCACCCTCCAGACTTCACCTTCTCCTTCTTCTGCTTCTTCTGATTCACCCTCCAGACTTCACCGTCTCCTTCTCCTTCTTCTGCTTCTTCTGATTCACCCTCCAGACTTCACCTTCTCCTTCTCCTTCTTCTGCTTCTTCTGATTCACCCTCCAGACTTCACCTTCTCCTTCTTCTACTTCTTCTGATTCACCCTCCAGACTTCACCTTCTCCTTCTCCTTCTTCTGCTTCTTCTGATTCACCCTCTAGACTTCACCATCTCCTTCTCCTTCGTCTACTTCTTCTGATTCACCCTCCAGAGTACACCTTCGCCTTCTCCTTCTTCTTCTTCTTCTGATTCACCCTCCAGACTTCACCTTCTCCTTCTCCTTCTTCTGCTTCTTCTGATTCACCCTCCAGACTTCACCTTCTCCTTCCCCTTCTTCTACATCTTCTGATTCACCCTCCAGACTTCACCTTCTCCTTCTCCTTCATCTACTTCTTCTGATTCACCCTCCAGACTTCACCTTCTCCTTCTCCTTCTTCTACTTCTTTTGCTTCTCCCTCCAGACTTCACCTTCTCCTTCTCCTTCTTCTGCTTCTTCTGATTCACCCATCCAGACTTCACCTTCTCCTTCTCATTCTTCTACTTCTTCTGATTCACCCTCCAGACTTCACCTTCTCCTTCTCCTTTTTCTACATCATCTGATTCACCCTCCAGACTTCACCTTCTCCTTCTCCTTCTTCTACTTCTTCTGATTCACCCTCCTGACTTCACCTTCTCCTTCTCCTTCTTCTGCATCTTCTGCTTCACCCTCCAGACTTCACCTTCTCCTTCTCCTTCTTCTGCTTCCTCTGCTTCACCCTCCAGACTTCACCTTCTCCTTCTCCTTCTTCTGCTTCTTCTGCTTCACCCTCCTGACTTCACCTTCTCCTTCTCCTTCTTCTACTTCTTCTGATTCACCCTCCAGACTTCACCTTCTCCTTCTCCTTCTTCTGCTTCTTCTGCTTCACCCTCCAGACTTCACCTTCTCCTTCTCCTTCATCTGCTTCTTCTGCTTCGCCCTCCAGACTTCACCTTTTCCTTCTCCTTCTTCTGCTTCACCCTCCAGACTTCACCTTCTCCTTCTCCTTCTTCTGCTTCTTCTGCTTCACCCTCCTGACTTCACCTTCTCCTTCTCCTTCTTCTGCTTCTTCTGATTCACCCTCCAGACTTCACCTTCTCCTTCTCCTTCTTCTGCTTCTTCTGCTTCACCCTCCAGACTTCACCTTCTCCTTCTCCTTCTTCTGCTTCTTCTGCTGCGCCCTCCAGACTTCACCTTCTTCTTCTCCTTCTTCTGCTTCTTCTGCTTCAACCTCCTGACTTCACCTTCTCCTTCTCCTTCTTCTACATCTTCTGCTTCACCCCCCTGACTTCACCTTCTCCTTCTCCTTCTTCTGCTTCTTCTGATTCACCCTCCTTACTTCACCTTCACCTTCTCCTTCTTCTGCTTCTTCTGATTCACCCTCCTGACTTCACCTTCTCCTTCTCCTTCTTCTGCTTCTTCTGATTCACCCTCCAGACGTCACCATCTCCTTCTCCTTCTTCTGCTTCTTCTGATTCACCCTCCAGATTTCACCTTCTCCTTCTCCTTATTCTGCTTCTTCTGATTCACCCTCCAGACCTCACCTTCTCCTTCTCCATTTCTACTTCTTCTGATTCACCCTCCAGACTTCATCTTCTCCTTCTCCTTCTTCTGCTGCTTCTGATTCACCCTCCAGACTTCACCTTCTCCTTCTCCTTCTTCTGCTTCTTCTGATTCACCCTCCAGACTTCACCTTCTCCTTCTCCTTCTTCTACTTCTTCTGATTCACCCTCCAGACTTCACCTTCTCCTTCTCCTTCTTCTACTTCTTCTGATTCACCCTCCAGTCTTCACCTTCTCCTACTCCTTCTTCTGCTTCTTCTGCTTCACCCTCCAGACTTCACCTTCTCCTTCCCTTTCTTCTGCTTCTTCTGATTCACCCTCCAGACTTCACCTTCTCCTTCTCCTTCTTCTACTTCTTCTGCTTCTCCCTCCAGACTTCACCTTCTCCTTCTCCTTCTTCTGCTTCTTCTGATTCACACTCCAGACTTCACCTTCTCCTTCTCCTTCTTCTACTTCTTCTGATTCACCCTCCAGACTTCACCTTCTCCTTCTCCTTCTTCTGCTTCTCCTGCTTCACCCTCCTGACTTCACCTTCTCCTTCTCCTTCTTCTACTTCTTCTGATTCACCCTCCAGACTTCACCTTCTCCTTCTCCTTCTTCTGCTTCTTCTGCTTCACCCTCCTGACTTCACCTTCTCCTTCTCCTTCTTCTGCTTCTTCTGATTCACCCTCCAGACTTCACCTTCTCCTTCTCCTTCTTCTGCTTCTTCTGCTTCACCCTCCAGACTTCTCCTTCTCCTTCTCCTTCTTCTGCTTCTTCTGATACACCCTCCAGACTTCACCTTCTCCTTCTCCTTCTTCTGCTTCTTCTGATTCATCCTCCAGACTTCACCTTCTCCTTCTCCTTCTTCTACTTCTTCTGATTCACCCTCCAGACTTCACCTTCTCCATTTCCTTCTTCTGCTTCTTCTGATTCACCCTCCAGACTTCACCTTCTCCTTCTCCTTCGTCTACTTCTTCTGATTGACCCTCCAGACTACACCTTCTCCTTCTCCTTCTTCTACTTCTTCTGATTCACCCTCCTGACTTCACCTTCTCCTTCTCCTTCTTCTACTTCTTCTGCTTCACCCTCCAGACTTCACCTTCTCCTTCTCCTTCTTCTACTTCTTCTGATTCACCCCCCAGACTTCATCTTCTCCTTCTCCTTCTTCTGCTTCTTCTGATTCACCCTCCAGACTTCAACTTCTTCTTCTCCTTATTCTGCTTCTTCTGATTCACCCTCCAGACTTCACCTTCTCCTTCTCCTTATTCTGCTTCTTCTGATTAACCCTCCAGACTTCACCTTCTCCTTCTCCTGATTCTGCTTCTTCTGATTCACCCTCCAGACTTCACCTTCTCCTTCTCCTTCTTCTACTTCTTCTGCTTCACCCTCCAGACTTCACCTTCTCCTTCTCCTTCTTCTACTTCTTCTGATTCACCCTCCAGATTTCACCTTCTCCTTCTCCTTCTTCTGCTTCTTCTGATTCACCCTCCATACTTCACCTTCACTTCTCCTTATTCTGCTTCTTCTGATTCACCCTCCAGACTTCAACTTCTCCTTCTCCTTCTTCTGCTTCTTCTGATTCACCCTCCAGACTTCACCTTCTCCTTCTCCTTCTTCTGCTTCTTCTGATTCACCCTCCAGACTTCACCTTCTCCTTCTCCTTCTTCTGCTTCTTCTGATTCACCCTTCAGACTTCACCTTCTCCTTCTCCTTCTTCTACTTCTTCTGATTCACCCTCCAGACTTCACCTTCTCCTTCTCTTTCTTCTGCTTCTTCTGATTCACCCTCCAGATTTCATCTTCTCCTTCTCCTTCTTCTGCTTCTTCTGATTCACCCTCCAGACTTCACCTTCTCCTTCTCCTTCTTCTGCTTCTTCTGATTCACCCTCCAGACTTCACCTTCTCCTTCTCCTTCTTCTGCTTCTTCTGATTCACCCTCCAGACTTCACCTTCTCCTTCTCCTTCTTCTACTTCTTCTGATTCACCCTCAAGACCTCACCTTCTCCTTCTCCTTCTTCTACTTCTTCTGATTCACCCTCCAGATTTCATCTTCTCCTTCTCCTTCTTCTGCTTCTTCTGATTCACCCTCCAGACTTCACCTTCTCCTTCTCCTTCTTCTGCTTCTTCTGATTCACCCTCCTGACTTCACCTTCTCCTTCCCCTTCTTCTACTTCTTCTGATTCACCCTCCTGACTTCACCTTCTCCTTCTCCTTCTTCTACTTCTTCTGCTTCACCCTCCAGACTTCACCTTCTCCTTCTCCTTCTTCTACTTCTTCTGATTCACCCTCCAGACTTGACCTTCTCCTTCTCCTTCTTCTACCTCTTCTGATTCACCCTCCAGACTTCACCTTCTCCTTCTCCTTCTTCTGCTTCTTCTGCTTCACCGTCCTGACTTCACCTTCTCCTTCTCCTTCTTCTACTTCTTCTGCTTCATCCCCCTGACATCACCTGCTCCTTCTCCTTCTTCTGCTTCTTCTGATTCACCCTCCTAACTTCACCATCTCCTTCTACTTCTTCTGCTTCTTCTGATTCACCCTCCTGACTTCACCTTCTCCTTCTCCTTCTTCTGCTTCTTCTGATTCACCTTCCAGACTTCAGCTTCTCCTTCTCTTTCTTCTGCTTCTTCTGATTCACCCTCCAGACTTCACCTTCTCCTTCTCCTTCTTCTGATTCTTCTGATTCACCCTCCAGACTTCACCTTCTCCTTCTCCTTCTTCTGCTTCTTCTGATTCACCCTCCTGACTTCACCTTCTCCTTCTCCTTCTTCTACTTCTTCTGATTCACCCTCCTGACTTCACCTTCTCCTTCTCCTTCTTCTACTTCTTCTGCTTCACCCTCCAGACTTCACTTTCTCCTTCTCCTTCTTCTACTTCTTCTGATTCACCCTCCAGACTTGACCTTCTCCTTCTCCTTCTTCTACTTATTCTGATTCACCCTCCAGACTTCACCTTCTCCTTCTCCTTCTTCTGCTTCTTCTGCTTCACCGTCCTGACTTCACCTTCTCCTTCTCCTTCTTCTACTTCTTCTGCTTCATCCCGCTGACATCACCTGCTCCTTCTCCTTCTTCTGCTTCTTCTGATTCACCCTCCTAACTTCACCTTCTCCTTCTCCTTCTTCTGCTTCTTCTGATTCACCCTCCTGACTTCACCTTCTCCTTCTCCTTCTTCTGCTTCTTCTGATTCACCCTCCAGACTTCACCTTCTCCTTCTCCTTCTTCTGCTTCTTCTGATTCACCCTCCAGACTTCACCTTCTCCTTCTCCTTCTTCTGATTCTTCTGATTCACCCTCCAGACTTCACCTTCTCCTTCTCCTTCTTCTGCTTCTTCTGATTCACCCTCCTGACCTCACCTTCTCCTTCTTCTACTTCTTCTGATTCACCCTCCTGACTTCACCTTCTCCTTCTCCTTCTTCTACTTCTTCTGCTTCACCCTCCAGACTTCACCTTCTCCTTCTCCTTCTTCTGCTTCTTCTGATTCACCCTCCAGACTTCACCTTCTCCTTCTCCTTCTTCTGCTTCTTCTGATTCACCCTCCACACTTCACCTTCTCCTTCTCCTTCTTCTACTTCTTCTGATTCACCCTCCAGACTTCACCTTCTCCATTTCCTTCTTCTGCTTCATCTGATTCACCCTCCAGACTTCACCTTCTCCTTCTCCTTCTTCTACTTCTTCTGATTCACCCTCCAGACTTCACCTTCTCCTTCTCCTTCTTCTACTTCTTCTGATTCACCCTCCAGTCTTCAACTTCTCCTTCTCCTTCTTCTGTTTCTTCTGCTTCACCCTCCAGACTTCACCTTCTCCTTCTCTTTCTTCTGCTTCTTCTGATTCACCCTCCAGACTTCACCTTCTCCTTCTCCTTCTTCTGATTCTTCTGATTCACCCTCCAGACTTCTCCTTCTCCTTCTCCTTCTTCTGCTTCTTCTGATTCACCCTCCTGACTTCACCTTCTCCTTCTCCTTCTTCTACTTCTTCTGCTTCACCCTCCAGACTTCACCTTCTCCTTCTCCTTCTTCTACTTCTTCTGATTCACCCTCCAGACTTCATCTTCTCCTTCTCCTTCTTCAGCTTCTTCTGATTCACCCTCCAGACTTCACCTTCTCCTTCTCCTTATTGTGCTTCTTCTGATTCACCCTCCAGACTTCACCTTCTCCTTCTCCTTATTCTGCTTCTTCTGATTCACCCTCCAGACTTCACCTTCTCCTTCTCCTTCCTCTGCTTCTTCTGATTCACCCTCCAGACTTCACCTTCTCCTTCTCCTTCTTCTGATTCTTCTGATTCACCCTCCAGACTTCACCTTCTCCTTCTCCTTCTTCTGCTTCTTCTGATTCACCCTCCTGACTTCACCTTGTCCTTCTCCTTCTTCTACTTCTTCTGATTCACCCTCCTGACTTCACCTTCTCCTTCTCCTTCTTCTACTTCTTCTGCTTCACCCTCCAGACTTCACCTTCTCCTTCTCCTTCTTCTACTTCTTCTGATTCACCCTCCAGACTTCACCTTCTCCTTCTCCTTATTCTGCTTCTTCTGATTCACTCTCCAGACTTCACCTTCTCCTTCTCCTTCTTCTGCTTCTTCTGATTCACACTCCAGACTTCACCTTCTCCTTCTCCTTCTTCTACTTCTTCTGATTCACCCTCCAGACTTCACCTTCTCCTTCTCTTTCTTCTGCTTCTTCTGATTCACCCTCCAGACTTCACCTTCTCCTTCTCCTTCTTCTGATTCTTCTGATTCACCCTCCAGACGTCACCTTCTCCTTCTCCTTCTTCTGCTTCTTCTGATTCACCCTCCTGACTTCACCTTCTCCTTCTCCTTCTTCTACTTCTTCTGATTCACCCTCCTGACTTCACCTTCTCCTTCTCCTTCTTCTACTTCTTCTGCTTCACCATCCAGACTTCACCTTCTCCTTCTCCTTCTTCTACTTCTTCTGATTCACCCTTCAGACTTCACCTTCTCCTTCTCCTTTTTCTGCTTCTTCTGATTCACCCTCCAGACTTCACCTTCTCCTTCTCCTTATTCTGCTTCTTCTGATTCACCCTCCAGACTTCACCTTCTCCTTCTCCTTCTTCTGCTTCTTCTGATTCACCCTCCAGACTTCACCTTCTCCTTCTCCTTCGTCTACTTCTTCTGATTCACCCTCCAGACAACACCTTCTCCTTCTCCTTCTTCTACTTCTTCTGATTCACCCTCCAGACTTCACCTTCTCCTTCTCCTTCTTCTGCTTCTTCTGATTCACCCTCCTGACTTCACCTTCTCCTTCTCCTTCTTCTACTTCTTCTGATTCACCCTCCTGACTTCAACTTCTCCTTCTCCTTCTTCTACTTCTTCTGCTTCACCCTCCAGACTTCATCTTCTCCTTCTCCTTCTTCTACTTCTTCTGATTCACCCTCCAGACTTGACCTTCTCCTTCTCCTTCTTCTACTTATTCTGATTCACCCTCCAGACTTCACATTCTCCTTCTCCTTCTTCTGCTTCTTCTGCTTCACCGTCCTGACTTCACCTTCTCCTTCTCCTTCTTCTACTTCTTCTGCTTCATCCCGCTGACATCACCTGCTCCTTCTCCTTCTTCTGCTTCTTCTGATTCACCCTCCTAACTTCACCTTCTCCTTCTCCGTCTTCTGCTTCTTCTGATTCACCCTCCTGACTTCACCTTCTCCTTCTCCTTCTTCTGCTTCTTCTGATTCACCCTCCAGACTTCACCTTCTCCTTCTCCTTCTTCTGCTTCTTCTGATTCACCCTCCAGACTTCACCTTCTCCTTCTCCTTCTTCTGATTCTTCTGATTCACCCTCCAGACTTCACCTTCTCCTTCTCCTTCTTCTGCTTCTTCTGATTCACCCTCCTGACTTTACCTTCTCCTTCTCCTTCTTCTACTTCTTCTGATTCACCCTCCAGACTTCACCTTCTCCTTCTCCTTCTTCTGCTTCTTCTGATTCACCCTCCAGACTTCTCCTTCTCCTTCTCCTTCTTCTGCTTCTTCTGATTCACCCTCCAGACTTCACCTTCTCCTTCTCCTTCTTCTGCTCCTTCTGATTCACCCTCCAGACTTCACCTTCTCCTTCTCCTTCTTCTCCTTCTTCTGATTCACCCTCCAGACTTCACCTTCTCCTTCTCCTTCGTCTACTTCTTCTGATTCACCCTCCAGACTACACCTTCTCCTTCTCCTTCTTCTACTTCTTCTGATTCACCCTCCAGACTTCACCTTCTCCTTCTCCTTCTTCTGCTTCTTCTGATTCACCCTCCAGACTTCACCTTCTCCTTCTCCTGATTCTGCTTCTTCTGATTCACCCTCCAGACTTCACCTTCTCCTTCTCCTTCTTCTACTTCTTCTGCTTCACCCTCCAGACTTCACCTTCTCCTTCTCCTTCTTCTACTTCTTCTGATTCACCCTCCAGACTTCACCTTCTCCTTCTCCTTCTTCTGCTTCTTCTGATTCACCCTCCATACTTCACCTTCACTTCTCCTTATTCTGCTTCTTCTGATTCACCCTCCAGACTTCAACTTCTCCTTCTCCTTCTTCTGCTTCTTCTGATTCACCCTCCAGACTTCACCTTCTCCTTCTCCTTCTTCTGCTTCTTCTGATTCACCCTCCAGACTTCACCTTCTCCTTCTCCTTCTTCTGCTTCTTCTGATTCACCCTTCAGACTTCACCTTCTCCTTCTCCTTCTTCTACTTCTTCTGATTCACCCTCCAGACTTCACCTTCTCCTTCTCTTTCTTCTGCTTCTTCTGATTCACCCTCCAGATTTCATCTTCTCCTTCTCCTTCTTCTGCTTCTTCTGATTCACCCTCCAGACTTCACCTTCTCCTTCTCCTTCTTCTGCTTCTTCTGATTCACCCTCCAGACTTCACCTTCTCCTTCTCCTTCTTCTGCTTCTTCTGATTCACCCTCCAGACTTCACCTTCTCCTTCTCCTTCTTCTACTTCTTCTGATTCACCCTCAAGACCTCACCTTCTCCTTCTCCTTCTTCTACTTCTTCTGATTCACCCTCCAGATTTCATCTTCTCCTTCTCCTTCTTCTGCTTCTTCTGATTCACCCTCCAGACTTCACCTTCTCCTTCTCCTTCTTCTGCTTCTTCTGATTCACCCTCCTGACTTCACCTTCTCCTTCCCCTTCTTCTACTTCTTCTGATTCACCCTCCTGACTTCACCTTCTCCTTCTCCTTCTTCTACTTCATCTGCTTCACCCTCCAGACTTCACCTTCTCCTTCTCCTTCTTCTACTTCTTCTGATTCACCCTCCAGACTTGACCTTCTCCTTCTCCTTCTTCTACCTCTTCTGATTCACCCTCCAGACTTCACCTTCTCCTTCTCCTTCTTCTCCTTCTTCTGCTTCACCGTCCTGACTTCACCTTCTCCTTCTCCTTCTTCTACTTCTTCTGCTTCATCCCCCTGACATCACCTGCTCCTTCTCCTTCTTCTGCTTCTTCTGATTCACCCTCCTAACTTCACCATCTCCTTCTACTTCTTCTGCTTCTTCTGATTCACCCTCCTGACTTCACCTTCTCCTTCTCCTTCTTCTGCTTCTTCTGATTCACCTTCCAGACTTCAGCTTCTCCTTCTCTTTCTTCTGCTTCTTCTGATTCACCCTCCAGACTTCACCTTCTCCTTCTCCTTCTTCTGATTCTTCTGATTCACCCTCCAGACTTCACCTTCTCCTTCTCCTTCTTCTGCTTCTTCTGATTCACCCTCCTGACTTCACCTTCTCCTTCTCCTTCTTCTACTTCTTCTGATTCACCCTCCTGACTTCACCTTCTCCTTCTCCTTCTTCTACTTCTTCTGCTTCACCCTCCAGACTTCACTTTCTCCTTCTCCTTCTTCTACTTCTTCTGATTCACCCTCCAGACTTGACCTTCTCCTTCTCCTTCTTCTACTTATTCTGATTCACCCTCCAGACTTCACCTTCTCCTTCTCCTTCTTCTGCTTCTTCTGCTTCACCGTCCTGACTTCACCTTCTCCTTCTCCTTCTTCTACTTCTTCTGCTTCATCCCGCTGACATCACCTGCTCCTTCTCCTTCTTCTGCTTCTTCTGATTCACCCTCCTAACTTCACCTTCTCCTTCTCCTTCTTCTGCTTCTTCTGATTCACCCTCCTGACTTCACCTTCTCCTTCTCCTTCTTCTGCTTCTTCTGATTCACCCTCCAGACTTCACCTTCTCCTTCTCCTTCTTCTGCTTCTTCTGATTCACCCTCCAGACTTCACCTTCTCCTTCTCCTTCTTCTGATTCTTCTGATTCACCCTCCAGACTTCACCTTCTCCTTCTCCTTCTTCTGCTTCTTCTGATTCACCCTCCTGACCTCACCTTCTCCTTCTTCTACTTCTTCTGATTCACCCTCCTGACTTCACCTTCTCCTTCTCCTTCTTCTACTTCTTCTGCTTCACCCTCCAGACTTCACCTTCTCCTTCTCCTTCTTCTGCTTCTTCTGATTCACCCTCCAGACTTCACCTTCTCCTTCTCCTTCTTCTGCTTCTTCTGATTCACCCTCCACACTTCACCTTCTCCTTCTCCTTCTTCTACTTCTTCTGATTCACCCTCCAGACTTCACCTTCTCCATTTCCTTCTTCTGCTTCATCTGATTCACCCTCCAGACTTCACCTTCTCCTTCTCCTCCTTCTACTTCTTCTGATTCACCCTCCAGACTTCACCTTCTCCTTCTCCTTCTTCTACTTCTTCTGATTCACCCTCCAGTCTTCAACTTCTCCTTCTCCTTCTTCTGTTTCTTCTGCTTCACCCTCCAGACTTCACCTTCTCCTTCTCTTTCTTCTGCTTCTTCTGATTCACCCTCCAGACTTCACCTTCTCCTTCTCCTTCTTCTGATTCTTCTGATTCACCCTCCAGACTTCTCCTTCTCCTTCTCCTTCTTCTGCTTCTTCTGATTCACCCTCCTGACTTCACCTTCTCCTTCTCCTTCTTCTACTTCTTCTGCTTCACCCTCCAGACTTCACCTTCTCCTTCTCCTTCTTCTACTTCTTCTGATTCACCCTCCAGACTTCATCTTCTCCTTCTCCTTCTTCTGCTTCTTCTGATTCACCCTCCAGACTTCACCTTCTCCTTCTCCTTATTGTGCTTCTTCTGATTCACACTCCAGACTTCACCTTCTCCTTCTCCTTATTCTGCTTCTTCTGATTCACCCTCCAGACTTCACCTTCTCCTTCTCCTTCCTCTGCTTCTTCTGATTCACCCTCCAGACTTCACCTTCTCCTTCTCCTTCTTCTGATTCTTCTGATTCACCCTCCAGACTTCACCTTCTCCTTCTCCTTCTTCTGCTTCTTCTGATTCACCCTCCTGACTTCACCTTGTCCTTCTCCTTCTTCTACTTCTTCTGATTCACCCTCCTGACTTCACCTTCTCCTTCTCCTTCTTCTACTTCTTCTGCTTCACCCTCCAGACTTCACCTTCTCCTTCTCCTTCTTCTACTTCTTCTGATTCACCCTCCAGACTTCACCTTCTCCTTCTCCTTATTCTGCTTCTTCTGATTCACTCTCCAGACTTCACCTTCTCCTTCTCCTTCTTCTGCTTCTTCTGATTCACACTCCAGACTTCACCTTCTCCTTCTCCTTCTTCTACTTCTTCTGATTCACCCTCCAGACTTCACCTTCTCCTTCTCTTTCTTCTGCTTCTTCTGATTCACCCTCCAGACTTCACCTTCTCCTTCTCCTTCTTCTGATTCTTCTGATTCACCCTCCAGACGTCACCTTCTCCTTCTCCTTCTTCTGCTTCTTCTGATTCACCCTCCTGACTTCACCTTCTCCTTCTCCTTCTTCTACTTCTTCTGATTCACCCTCCTGACTTCACCTTCTCCTTCTCCTTCTTCTACTTCTTCTGCTTCACCATCCAGACTTCACCTTCTCCTTCTCCTTCTTCTACTTCTTCTGATTCACCCTTCAGACTTCACCTTCTCCTTCTCCTTTTTCTGCTTCTTCTGATTCACCCTCCAGACTTCACCTTCTCCTTCTCCTTATTCTGCTTCTTCTGATTCACCCTCCAGACTTCACCTTCTCCTTCTCCTTCTTCTGCTTCTTCTGATTCACCCTCCAGACTTCACCTTCTCCTTCTCCTTCGTCTACTTCTTCTGATTCACCCTCCAGACAACACCTTCTCCTTCTCCTTCTTCTACTTCTTCTGATTCACCCTCCAGACTTCACCTTCTCCTTCTCCTTCTTCTGCTTCTTCTGATTCACCCTCCTGACTTCACCTTCTCCTTCTCCTTCTTCTACTTCTTCTGATTCACCCTCCTGACTTCAACTTCTCCTTCTCCTTCTTCTACTTCTTCTGCTTCACCCTCCAGACTTCATCTTCTCCTTCTCCTTCTTCTACTTCTTCTGATTCACCCTCCAGACTTGACCTTCTCCTTCTCCTTCTTCTACTTATTCTGATTCACCCTCCAGACTTCACATTCTCCTTCTCCTTCTTCTGCTTCTTCTGCTTCACCGTCCTGACTTCACCTTCTCCTTCTCCTTCTTCTACTTCTTCTACTTCATCCCGCTGACATCACCTGCTCCTTCTCCTTCTTCTGCTTCTTCTGATTCACCCTCCTAACTTCACCTTCTCCTTCTCCGTCTTCTGCTTCTTCTGATTCACCCTCCTGACTTCACCTTCTCCTTCTCCTTCTTCTGCTTCTTCTGATTCACCCTCCAGACTTCACCTTCTCCTTCTCCTTCTTCTGCTTCTTCTGATTCACCCTCCAGACTTCACCTTCTCCTTCTCCTTCTTCTGATTCTTCTGATTCACCCTCCAGACTTCACCTTCTCCTTCTCCTTCTTCTGCTTCTTCTGATTCACCCTCCTGACTTTACCTTCTCCTTCTCCTTCTTCTACTTCTTCTGATTCACCCTCCAGACTTCACCTTCTCCTTCTCCTTCTTCTGCTTCTTCTGATTCACCCTCCAGACTTCTCCTTCTCCTTCTCCTTCTTCTGCGTCTTCTGATTCACCCTCCAGACTTCACCTTCTCCTTCTCCTTCTTCTGCTCCTTCTGATTCACCCTCCAGACTTCACCTTCTCCTTCTCCTTCTTCTCCTTCTTCTGATTCACCCTCCAGACTTCACCTTCTCCTTCTCCTTCGTCTACTTCTTCTGATTCACCCTCCAGACTACACCTTCTCCTTCTCCTTCTTCTACTTCTTCTGATTCACCCTCCAGACTTCACCTTCTCCTTCTCCTTCTTCTGTTTCTTCTGATTCACCGTCCAGACTTCACCTTCTCCTTCTCTTTCTTCTACTACTTCTGATTCACCCTCCAGACTTCACCTTCTCCTTCTCCTTCTTCTACTTCTTCTGATTCACCCTCCAGACTTCATCTTCTCCTTCTCCTTCTTCTGCTTCTTCTGATTCACCCTCCAGACTTCACCTTCTCCTTCTCCTTCTTCTGCTTCTTCTGATTCACCCTCCAGACTTCACCTTCTCCTTCTCCTTCTTCTCCTTCTTCTGATTCACCCTCCAGACTTCACCTTCTCCTTCTCCTTCTTCTACTTCTTCTGATTCACCCTCCAGTCTTCACCTTCTCCTTCTCCTTCTTCTGTTTCTTCTGCTTCACCCTCCAGACTTCACCTTCTCCTTCTCTTTCTTCTGCTTCTTCTGATTCACCCTCCAGACTTCACCTTCTGCTTCTCCTTCTTCTGATTCTTCTGATTCACCCTCCAGACTTCACCTTCTTCTTCTCCTTCTTCTGCTTCTTCTGATTCACCCTCCTGACTTCACCTTCTCCTTCTCCTTCTTCTGTTTCTTCTGATTCACCCTCCTGACTTCACCTTCTCCTTCTCCTTCTTCTACTTCTTCTGCTTCACCCTCCAGACTTCACCTTCTCCTTCTCCTTCTTCGACTTCTTCTGCTTCACCCTCCAGACTTCATCTTCTCCTTCTCCTTCTTCTGCTTCTTCTGATTCACCCTCCAGACTTCACCTTCTCCTTCTCCTTATTCTGCTTCTTCTGCTTCACCCTCCAGACTTCACCTTCTCCTTCTCCTTATTCTGCTTCTTCTTATTCACCCTCCAGACTTCACCTTCTCCTTCTCCTTCCTCTGCTTCTTCTGATTCACCCTCCAGACTTCACCTTCTCCTTCTCCTTCTTCTGATTCTTCTGATTCACCCTCCAGACTTCACCTTCTCCTTCTCCTTCTTCTGCTTCTTCTGATTCACCCTCCTGACTTCACCTTCTCCTTCTCCTTCTTCTACTTCTTCTGATTCACCCTCCTGACTTCACCTTCTCCTTCTCCTTCTTCTACTTCTTCTGCTTCACCCTCCAGACTTCACCTTCTCCTTCTCCTTCTTCTACTTCTTCTGATTCACCCTCCAGACTTCACCTTCTCCTTCTCCTTCTTCTGCTTCTTCTGATTCACCCTCCAGACTTCACCTTCTCCTTCTCCTTATTCTGCTTCTTCTGATTCACCCTCCAGACTTCACCTTCTCCTTCTCCTTCTTCTGCTTCTTCTGATTCACACTCCAGACTTCACCTTCTCCTTCTCCTTCTTCTACTTCTTCTGAATCACCCTCCAGACTTCACCTTCTCCTCTTTCTTCTGCTTCTTCTGATTCACCCTCCAGACTTCACCTTCTCCTTCTCCTTCTTCTGATTCTTCTGATTCACCCTCCAGACTTCACCTTCTTCTTCTCCTTCTTCTGCTTCTTCTGATTCACCCTCCTGACTTCACCTTCTCCTTCTCCTTCTTCTACTTCTTCTGATTCACCCTCCTGACTTCACCTTCTCCTTCTCCTTCTTCTACTTCTTCTGCTTCACCCTCCAGACTTCACCTTCTCCTTCTCCTTCTTCTACTTCTTCTGATTCACCCTCCAGACTTGACCTTCTCCTTCTCCTTCTTCTACTTCTTCTGATACACCCTCCAGACTTCACCTTCTCCTTCTCCTTCTTCTGCTTCTTCTGCTTCACCGTCCTGACTTCACCTTCTCCTTCTCCTTCTTCTACTTCTTCTGCTTCATCCCCCTGACATCACCTGCTCCTTCTCCTTCTTCTGCTTCTTCTGATTCACCCTCCTAACTTCACCTTCTCCTTCTCCTTCTTCTGCTTCTTCTGATTCACCCTCCTGACTTCACCTTCTCCTTCTCCTTCTTCTGCTTCTTCTGATTCACCCTCCAGACTTCACCTTCTCCTTCTCCTTCTTCTCCTTCTTCTGATTCACCCTCCAGACTTCACCTTCTCCTTCTCCTTCTTCTGCTTCTTCTGATTCACCCTCCAGACCTCACCTTCTCCTTCTCCTTCTTCTACTTCTTCTGATTCACCCTCCAGACTTCATCTTCTCCTTCTCCTTCTTCTGCTTCTTCTGATTCACCCTCCAGACTTCACCTTCTCCTTCTCCTTCTTCTGCTTCTTCTGATTCACCCTCCAGACTTCACCTTCTCCTTCTCCTTCTTCTACTTCTTCTGATTCACCCTCCAGACTTCACCTTCTCCTTCTCCTTCTTCTACTTCTTCTGATTCACCCTCCAGTCTTCACCTTCTCCTTCTCCTTCTTCTGTTTCTTCTGCTTCACCCTCCAGACTTCACCTTCTCCTTCTCTTTCTTCTGCTTCTTCTGATTCACCCTCCAGACTTCACCTTCTCCTTCTCCTTCTTCTGATTCTTCTGATTCACCCTCCAGACTTCACCTTCTCCTTCTCCTTCTTCTGCTTCTTATGATTCACCCTCCTGACTTCACCTTCTCCTTCTCCTTCTTCTACTTCTTCTGCTTCATCCCCCTGACATCACCTGCTCCTTCTCCTTCTTCTGCTTCTTCTGATTCACCCTCCTAACTTCACCTTCTCCTTCTCCTTCTTCTGCTTCTTCTGATTCACCCTCCTGACTTCACCTTCTCCTTCTCCTTCTTCTGCTTCTTCTGATTCACCCTCCAGACTTCACCTTCTCCTTCTCCTTCTTCTACTTCTTCTGATTCACCCTCCAGACTTCACCTTCTCCTTCTCCTTCTTCTGCTTCTTCTGATTCACCCTCCATACTTCACCTTCACTTCTCCTTATTCTGCTTCTTCTGATTCACCCTCCAGACTTCAACTTCTCCTTCTCCTTCTTCTGCTTCTTCTGATTCACCCTCCAGACTTCACCTTCTCCTTCTCCTTCTTCTGCTTCTTCTGATTCACCCTCCAGACTTCACCTTCTCCATTTCCTTCTTCTGCTTCATCTGATTCACCCTCCAGACTTCACCTTCTCCTTCTCCTTCTTCTACTTCTTCTGATTCACCCTCCAGACCTCACCTTCTCCTTCTCCTTCTTCTACTTCTTCTGATTCACCCTCCAGTCTTCAACTTCTCCTTCTCCTTCTTCTGTTTCTTCTGCTTCACCCTCCAGACTTCACCTTCTCCTTCTCTTTCTTCTGCTTCTTCTGATTCACCCTCCAGACTTCACCTTCTCCTTCTCCTTCTTCTGATTCTTCTGATTCACCCTCCAGACTTCTCCTTCTCCTTCTCCTTCTTCTACTTCTTCTGCTTCACCCTCCAGACTTCACCTTCTCCTTCTCCTTCTTCTACTTCTTCTGATTCACCCTCCAGACTTCACCTTCTCCTTCTTCTTATTCTGCTTCTTCTGATTCACTCTCCAGACTTCACCTTCTCCTTCTCCTTCTTCTGCTTCTTCTGATTCACACTCCAGACTTCACCTTCTCCTTCTCCTTCTTCTACTTCTTCTGATTCACCCTCCAGACTTCACCTTCTCCTTCTCTTTCTTCTGCTTCTTCTGATTCACCCTCCAGACTTCACCTTCTCCTTCTCCTTCTTCTGATTCTTCTGATTCACCCTCCAGACGTCACCTTCTCCTTCTCCTTCTTCTGCTTCTTCTGATTCACCCTCCTGACTTCACCTTCTCCTTCTCCTTCTTCTACTTCTTCTGATTCACCCTCCTGACTTCACCTTCTCCTTCTCCTTCTTCTACTTCTTCTGCTTCACCATCCAGACTTCACCTTCTCCTTCTCCTTCTTCTACTTCTTCTGATTCACCCTTCAGACTTCACCTTCTCCTTCTCCTTTTTCTGCTTCTTCTGATTCACCCTCCAGACTTCACCTTCTCCTTCTCCTTATTCTGCTTCTTCTGATTCACCCTCCAGACTTCACCTTCTCCTTCTCCTTCTTCTGCTTCTTCTGATTCACCCTCCAGACTTCACCTTCTCCTTCTCCTTCGTCTACTTCTTCTGATTCACCCTCCAGACAACACCTTCTCCTTCTCCTTCTTCTACTTCTTCTGATTCACCCTCCAGACTTCACCTTCTCCTTCTCCTTCTTCTGCTTCTTCTGATTCACCCTCCTGACTTCACCTTCTCCTTCTCCTTCTTCTACTTCTTCTGATTCACCCTCCTGACTTCAACTTCTCCTTCTCCTTCTTCTACTTCTTCTGCTTCACCCTCCAGACTTCATCTTCTCCTTCTCCTTCTTCTACTTCTTCTGATTCACCCTCCAGACTTGACCTTCTCCTTCTCCTTCTTCTACTTATTCTGATTCACCCTCCAGACTTCACATTCTCCTTCTCCTTCTTCTGCTTCTTCTGCTTCACCGTCCTGACTTCACCTTCTCCTTCTCCTTCTTCTACTTCTTCTGCTTCATCCCGCTGACATCACCTGCTCCTTCTCCTTCTTCTGCTTCTTCTGATTCACCCTCCTAACTTCACCTTCTCCTTCTCCGTCTTCTGCTTCTTCTGATTCACCCTCCTGACTTCACCTTCTCCTTCTCCTTCTTCTGCTTCTTCTGATTCACCCTCCAGACTTCACCTTCTCCTTCTCCTTCTTCTGCTTCTTCTGATTCACCCTCCAGACTTCACCTTCTCCTTCTCCTTCTTCTGATTCTTCTGATTCACCCTCCAGACTTCACCTTCTCCTTCTCCTTCTTCTGCTTCTTCTGATTCACCCTCCTGACTTTACCTTCTCCTTCTCCTTCTTCTACTTCTTCTGATTCACCCTCCAGACTTCACCTTCTCCTTCTCCTTCTTCTGCTTCTTCTGATTCACCCTCCAGACTTCTCCTTCTCCTTCTCCTTCTTCTGCTTCTTCTGATTCACCCTCCAGACTTCACCTTCTCCTTCTCCTTCTTCTGCTCCTTCTGATTCACCCTCCAGACTTCACCTTCTCCTTCTCCTTCTTCTCCTTCTTCTGATTCACCCTCCAGACTTCACCTTCTCCTTCTCCTTCGTCTACTTCTTCTGATTCACCCTCCAGACTACACCTTCTCCTTCTCCTTCTTCTACTTCTTCTGATTCACCCTCCAGACTTCACCTTCTCCTTCTCCTTCTTCTGTTTCTTCTGATTCACCGTCCAGACTTCACCTTCTCCTTCTCTTTCTTCTACTACTTCTGATTCACCCTCCAGACTTCACCTTCTCCTTCTCCTTCTTCTACTTCTTCTGATTCACCCTCCAGACTTCATCTTCTCCTTCTCCTTCTTCTGCTTCTTCTGATTCACCCTCCAGACTTCACCTTCTCCTTCTTCTGCTTCTTCTGATTCACCCTCCAGACTTCACCTTCTCCTTCTCCTTCTTCTCCTTCTTCTGATTCACCCTCCAGACTTCACCTTCTCCTTCTCCTTCTTCTACTTCTTCTGATTCACCCTCCAGTCTTCACCTTCTCCTTCTCCTTCTTCTGTTTCTTCTGCTTCACCCTCCAGACTTCACCTTCTCCTTCTCTTTCTTCTGCTTCTTCTGATTCACCCTCCAGACTTCACCTTCTGCTTCTCCTTCTTCTGATTCTTCTGATTCACCCTCCAGACTTCACCTTCTTCTTCTCCTTCTTCTGCTTCTTCTGATTCACCCTCCTGACTTCACCTTCTCCTTCTCCTTCTTCTGTTTCTTCTGATTCACCCTCCTGACTTCACCTTCTCCTTCTCCTTCTTCTACTTCTTCTGCTTCACCCTCCAGACTTCACCTTCTCCTTCTCCTTCTTCTACTTCTTCTGCTTCACCCTCCAGACTTCATCTTCTCCTTCTCCTTCTTCTGCTTCTTCTGATTCACCCTCCAGACTTCACCTTCTCCTTCTCCTTATTCTGCTTCTTCTGCTTCACCCTCCAGACTTCACCTTCTCCTTCTCCTTATTCTGCTTCTTCTTATTCACCCTCCAGACTTCACCTTCTCCTTCTCCTTCCTCTGCTTCTTCTGATTCACCCTCCAGACTTCACCTTCTCCTTCTCCTTCTTCTGATTCTTCTGATTCACCCTCCAGACTTCACCTTCTCCTTCTCCTTCTTCTGCTTCTTCTGATTCACCCTCCTGACTTCACCTTCTCCTTCTCCTTCTTCTACTTCTTCTGATTCACCCTCCTGACTTCACCTTCTCCTTCTCCTTCTTCTACTTCTTCTGCTTCACCCTCCAGACTTCACCTTCTCCTTCTCCTTCTTCTACTTCTTCTGATTCACCCTCCAGACTTCACCTTCTCCTTCTCCTTCTTCTGCTTCTTCTGATTCACCCTCCAGACTTCACCTTCTCCTTCTCCTTATTCTGCTTCTTCTGATTCACCCTCCAGACTTCACCTTCTCCTTCTCCTTCTTCTGCTTCTTCTGATTCACACTCCAGACTTCACCTTCTCCTTCTCCTTCTTCTACTTCTTCTGAATCACCCTCCAGACTTCACCTTCTCCTTCTCTTTCTTCTGCTTCTTCTGATTCACCCTCCAGACTTCACCTTCTCCTTCTCCTTCTTCTGATTCTTCTGATTCACCCTCCAGACTTCACCTTCTTCTTCTCCTTCTTCTGCTTCTTCTGATTCACCCTCCTGACTTCACCTTCTCCTTCTCCTTCTTCTACTTCTTCTGATTCACCCTCCTGACTTCACCTTCTCCTTCTCCTTCTTCTACTTCTTCTGCTTCACCCTCCAGACTTCACCTTCTCCTTCTCCTTCTTCTACTTCTTCTGATTCACCCTCCAGACTTGACCTTCTCCTTCTCCTTCTTCTACTTCTTCTGATACACCCTCCAGACTTCACCTTCTCCTTCTCCTTCTTCTGCTTCTTCTGCTTCACCGTCCTGACTTCACCTTCTCCTTCTCCTTCTTCTACTTCTTCTGCTTCATCCCCCTGACATCACCTGCTCCTTCTCCTTCTTCTGCTTCTTCTGATTCACCCTCCTAACTTCACCTTCTCCTTCTCCTTCTTCTGCTTCTTCTGATTCACCCTCCTGACTTCACCTTCTCCTTCTCCTTCTTCTCCTTCTTCTGATTCACCCTCCAGACTTCACCTTCTCCTTCTCCTTCTTCTGCTTCTTCTGATTCACCCTCCAGACCTCACCTTCTCCTTCTCCTTCTTCTACTTCTTCTGATTCACCCTCCAGACTTCATCTTCTCCTTCTCCTTCTTCTGCTTCTTCTGATTCACCCTCCAGACTTCACCTTCTCCTTCTCCTTCTTCTGCTTCTTCTGATTCACCCTCCAGACTTCACCTTCTCCTTCTCCTTCTTCTACTTCTTCTGATTCACCCTCCAGACTTCACCTTCTCCTTCTCCTTCTTCTACTTCTTCTGATTCACCCTCCAGTCTTCACCTTCTCCTTCTCCTTCTTCTGTTTCTTCTGCTTCACCCTCCAGACTTCACCTTCTCCTTCTCTTTCTTCTGCTTCTTCTGATTCACCCTCCAGACTTCACCTTCTCCTTCTCCTTCTTCTGATTCTTCTGATTCACCCTCCAGACTTCACCTTCTCCTTCTCCTTCTTCTGCTTCTTATGATTCACCCTCCTGACTTCACCTTCTCCTTCTCCTTCTCCTTCTTCTACTTCTTCTGATTCACCCTCCTGACTTCACCTTCTCCTTCTCCTTCTTCTACTTCTTCTGCTTCACCCTCCAGACTTCACCTTCTCCTTCTCCTTCTTCTACTTCTTCTGATTCACCCTTCAGACTTCACCTTCTCCTTCTCCTTTTTCTGCTTCTTCTGATTCACCCTCCAGACTTCATCTTCTCCTTCTCCTTATTCTGCTTCTTCTGATTCATCCTCCAGACTTCACCTTCTCCTTCTCCTTCTTCTGCTTCTTCTGATTCACCCTCCAGACTTCACCTTCTCCTTCTCCTTCTTCTGCTTCTTCTGATTCACCCTCCAGACTTCACCTTCTCCTTCTCCTTCTTCTACTTCTTCTGATTCACCCTCCAGACTACACCATCTCCTTCTCCTTCTTCTACTTCTTCTGATTCACCCTCCAGACTTCACCTTCTCCTTCTCCTTCTTCTGTTTCTTCTGATTCACCGTCCAGACTTCACCTTCTCCTTCTCCTTCTTCTACTACTTCTGATTCACCCTCCAGAATTCACCTTCTCCTTCTCCTTCTTCTACTTCTTCTGATTCACCCTCCAGACTTCATCTTCTCCTTCTCCTTCTTCTGCTTCTTCTGATTCACCCTCCAGACTTCACCTTCTCCTTCTCCTTCTTCTGGTTCTTCTGATTCACCCTCCAGACTTCACCTTCTCCTTCTCCTTCTTCTACTTCTTCTGATTCACCCTCCAGACTTCACCTTCTCCTTCTCCTTCTTCTACTTCTTCTGATTCACCCTCCAGTCTTCACCTTCTCCTTCTCCTTCTTCTGTTTCTTCTGCTTCACCCTCCAGACTTCACCTTCTCCTTCTCTTTCTTCTGCTTCTTCTGATTCACCCTCCAGACTTCACCTTCTCCTTCTCCTTCTTCTGATTCTTCTGATTCACCCTCCAGACTTCACCTTCTCCTTCTCCTTCTTCTGCTTCTTCTGATTCACCCTCCTGACTTCACCTTCTCCTTCTTCTTCTTCTACTTCTTCTGATTCACCCTCCTGACTTCACCTTCTCCTTCTCCTTCTTCTACTTCTTCTGCTTCACCCTCCAGACTCCACCTTCTCCTTCTCCTTCTTCTACTTCTTCTGATTCACCTTCCAGACTTCATCTTCTCCTTCTCCTTCTTCTGCTTCTTCTGATTCACCCTCCAGACTTCACCTTCTCCTTCTCCTTATTCTGCTTCTTCTGATTCACCCTCCAGACTTCTCCTTCTCCTTCTCCTTCTTCTGCTTCTTCTGATTCACCCTCCAGACTTCACCTTCTCCTTCTCCTTCTTCTGCTCCTTCTGATTCACCCTCCAGACTTCACCTTCTCCTTCTCCTTCTTCTCCTTCTTCTGATTCACCCTCCAGACTTCACCTTCTCCTTCTCCTTCGTCTACTTCTTCTGATTCACCCTCCAGACTACACCTTCTCCTTCTCCTTCTTCTACTTCTTCTGATTCACCCTCCAGACTTCACCTTCTCCTTCTCCTTCTTCTGTTTCTTCTGATTCACCGTCCAGACTTCACCTTCTCCTTCTCTTTCTTCTACTACTTCTGATTCACCCTCCAGACTTCACCTTCTCCTTCTCCTTCTTCTACTTCTTCTGATTCACCCTCCAGACTTCATCTTCTCCTTCTCCTTCTTCTGCTTCTTCTGATTCACCCTCCAGACTTCACCTTCTCCTTCTTCTGCTTCTTCTGATTCACCCTCCAGACTTCACCTTCTCCTTCTCCTTCTTCTCCTTCTTCTGATTCACCCTCCAGACTTCACCTTCTCCTTCTCCTTCTTCTACTTCTTCTGATTCACCCTCCAGTCTTCACCTTCTCCTTCTCCTTCTTCTGTTTCTTCTGCTTCACCCTCCAGACTTCACCTTCTCCTTCTCTTTCTTCTGCTTCTTCTGATTCACCCTCCAGACTTCACCTTCTGCTTCTCCTTCTTCTGATTCTTCTGATTCACCCTCCAGACTTCACCTTCTTCTTCTCCTTCTTCTGCTTCTTCTGATTCACCCTCCTGACTTCACCTTCTCCTTCTCCTTCTTCTGTTTCTTCTGATTCACCCTCCTGACTTCACCTTCTCCTTCTCCTTCTTCTACTTCTTCTGCTTCACCCTCCAGACTTCACCTTCTCCTTCTCCTTCTTCTACTTCTTCTGCTTCACCCTCCAGACTTCATCTTCTCCTTCTCCTTCTTCTGCTTCTTCTGATTCACCCTCCAGACTTCACCTTCTCCTTCTCCTTATTCTGCTTCTTCTGCTTCACCCTCCAGACTTCACCTTCTCCTTCTCCTTATTCTGCTTCTTCTTATTCACCCTCCAGACTTCACCTTCTCCTTCTCCTTCCTCTGCTTCTTCTGATTCACCCTCCAGACTTCACCTTCTCCTTCTCCTTCTTCTGATTCTTCTGATTCACCCTCCAGACTTCACCTTCTCCTTCTCCTTCTTCTGCTTCTTCTGATTCACCCTCCTGACTTCACCTTCTCCTTCTCCTTCTTCTACTTCTTCTGATTCACCCTCCTGACTTCACCTTCTCCTTCTCCTTCTTCTACTTCTTCTGCTTCACCCTCCAGACTTCACCTTCTCCTTCTCCTTCTTCTACTTCTTCTGATTCACCCTCCAGACTTCACCTTCTCCTTCTCCTTCTTCTGCTTCTTCTGATTCACCCTCCAGACTTCACCTTCTCCTTCTCCTTATTCTGCTTCTTCTGATTCACCCTCCAGACTTCACCTTCTCCTTCTCCTTCTTCTGCTTCTTCTGATTCACACTCCAGACTTCACCTTCTCCTTCTCCTTCTTCTACTTCTTCTGAATCACCCTCCAGACTTCACCTTCTCCTTCTCTTTCTTCTGCTTCTTCTGATTCACCCTCCAGACTTCACCTTCTCCTTCTCCTTCTTCTGATTCTTCTGATTCACCCTCCAGACTTCACCTTCTTCTTCTCCTTCTTCTGCTTCTTCTGATTCACCCTCCTGACTTCACCTTCTCCTTCTCCTTCTTCTACTTCTTCTGATTCACCCTCCTGACTTCACCTTCTCCTTCTCCTTCTTCTACTTCTTCTGCTTCACCCTCCAGACTTCACCTTCTCCTTCTCCTTCTTCTACTTCTTCTGATTCACCCTCCAGACTTGACCTTCTCCTTCTCCTTCTTCTACTTCTTCTGATACACCCTCCAGACTTCACCTTCTCCTTCTCCTTCTTCTGCTTCTTCTGCTTCACCGTCCTGACTTCACCTTCTCCTTCTCCTTCTTCTACTTCTTCTGCTTCATCCCCCTGACATCACCTGCTCCTTCTCCTTCTTCTGCTTCTTCTGATTCACCCTCCTAACTTCACCTTCTCCTTCTCCTTCTTCTGCTTCTTCTGATTCACCCTCCTGACTTCACCTTCTCCTTCTCCTTCTTCTGCTTCTTCTGATTCACCCTCCAGACTTCACCTTCTCCTTCTCCTTCTTCTCCTTCTTCTGATTCACCCTCCAGACTTCACCTTCTCCTTCTCCTTCTTCTGCTTCTTCTGATTCACCCTCCAGACCTCACCTTCTCCTTCTCCTTCTTCTACTTCTTCTGATTCACCCTCCAGACTTCATCTTCTCCTTCTCCTTCTTCTGCTTCTTCTGATTCACCCTCCAGACTTCACCTTCTCCTTCTCCTTCTTCTGCTTCTTCTGATTCACCCTCCAGACTTCACCTTCTCCTTCTCCTTCTTCTACTTCTTCTGATTCACCCTCCAGACTTCACCTTCTCCTTCTCCTTCTTCTACTTCTTCTGATTCACCCTCCAGTCTTCACCTTCTCCTTCTCCTTCTTCTGTTTCTTCTGCTTCACCCTCCAGACTTCACCTTCTCCTTCTCTTTCTTCTGCTTCTTCTGATTCACCCTCCAGACTTCACCTTCTCCTTCTCCTTCTTCTGATTCTTCTGATTCACCCTCCAGACTTCACCTTCTCCTTCTCCTTCTTCTGCTTCTTATGATTCACCCTCCTGACTTCACCTTCTCCTTCTCCTTCTCCTTCTTCTACTTCTTCTGATTCACCCTCCTGACTTCACCTTCTCCTTCTCCTTCTTCTACTTCTTCTGCTTCACCCTCCAGACTTCACCTTCTCCTTCTCCTTCTTCTACTTCTTCTGATTCACCCTTCAGACTTCACCTTCTCCTTCTCCTTTTTCTGCTTCTTCTGATTCACCCTCCAGACTTCATCTTCTCCTTCTCCTTATTCTGCTTCTTCTGATTCATCCTCCAGACTTCACCTTCTCCTTCTCCTTCTTCTGCTTCTTCTGATTCACCCTCCAGACTTCACCTTCTCCTTCTCCTTCTTCTGCTTCTTCTGATTCACCCTCCAGACTTCACCTTCTCCTTCTCCTTCTTCTACTTCTTCTGATTCACCCTCCAGACTACACCATCTCCTTCTCCTTCTTCTACTTCTTCTGATTCACCCTCCAGACTTCACCTTCTCCTTCTCCTTCTTCTGTTTCTTCTGATTCACCGTCCAGACTTCACCTTCTCCTTCTCCTTCTTCTACTACTTCTGATTCACCCTCCAGAATTCACCTTCTCCTTCTCCTTCTTCTACTTCTTCTGATTCACCCTCCAGACTTCATCTTCTCCTTCTCCTTCTTCTGCTTCTTCTGATTCACCCTCCAGACTTCACCTTCTCCTTCTCCTTCTTCTGGTTCTTCTGATTCACCCTCCAGACTTCACCTTCTCCTTCTCCTTCTTCTACTTCTTCTGATTCACCCTCCAGACTTCACCTTCTCCTTCTCCTTCTTCTACTTCTTCTGATTCACCCTCCAGTCTTCACCTTCTCCTTCTCCTTCTTCTGTTTCTTCTGCTTCACCCTCCAGACTTCACCTTCTCCTTCTCTTTCTTCTGCTTCTTCTGATTCACCCTCCAGACTTCACCTTCTCCTTCTCCTTCTTCTGATTCTTCTGATTCACCCTCCAGACTTCACCTTCTCCTTCTCCTTCTTCTGCTTCTTCTGATTCACCCTCCTGACTTCACCTTCTCCTTCTTCTTCTTCTACTTCTTCTGATTCACCCTCCTGACTTCACCTTCTCCTTCTCCTTCTTCTACTTCTTCTGCTTCACCCTCCAGACTCCACCTTCTCCTTCTCCTTCTTCTACTTCTTCTGATTCACCTTCCAGACTTCATCTTCTCCTTCTCCTTCTTCTGCTTCTTCTGATTCACCCTCCAGACTTCACCTTCTCCTTCTCCTTATTCTGCTTCTTCTGATTCACCCTCCAGACTTCACCTTCTCCTTCTCCTTATTCTGCTTCTTCTGATTCACCCTCCAGACTTCACCTTCTCCATCTCCTTCCTCTGCTTCTTCTGATTCACCCTCCAGACTTCACCTTCTCCTTCTCCTTCCTCTGATTCTTCTGATTCACCCTCCAGACTTCACCTTCTCTTTCTCCTTCTTCTGCTTCTTCTGATTCACCCTCCTGACTTCACCTTCTCCTTCTCCTTCTTCTACTTCTTCTGATTCACCCTCCTGACTTCACCTTCTCCTTCTCCTTCTTCTACTTCTTCTGCTTCACCCTCCAGACTTCACCTTCTCCTTCTCCTTCTTCTACTTCTTCTGATTCACACTCCAGACTTCACCTTCTCCTTCTCCTTCTTCTGCTTCTTCTGATTCACCCTCCAGACTTCACCTTCTCCTTCTCCTTATTCTGCTTCTTCTGATTCACCCTCCAGACTTCACCTTCTCCTTCTCCTTCTTCTGCTTCTTCTGATTCACACTCCAGACTTCACCTTCTCCTTCTCCTTCTTCTACTTCTTCTGATTCACCCTCCAGACTTCACCTTCTCCTTCTCTTTCTTCTGCTTCTTCTGATTCACCCTCCAGACTTCACCTTCTCCTTCTCCTTCTTCTGATTCTTCTGATTCACCCTCCAGACTTCACCTTCTCCTTCTCCTTCTTCTGCTTCTTCTGATTCACCCTCCTGACTT
Organism: Somniosus microcephalus; assembly: GCF_052327205.1. Classification (NCBI taxonomy): domain Eukaryota; kingdom Metazoa; phylum Chordata; class Chondrichthyes; order Squaliformes; family Somniosidae; genus Somniosus; species Somniosus microcephalus. The sequence goes on along the minus strand of NW_028225667.1, from coordinate 105,280 downwards.
CACCTTCTCCTTCTCCTTCTTCTACTTCTTCTGATTCACCCTCCTGACTTCACCTTCTCCTTCTCCTTCTTCTACTTCTTCTGCTTCACCCTCCAGACTTCACCTTCTCCTTCTCCTTATTCTACTTCTTCTGATTCACCCTCCAGACTTGACCTTCTCCTTCTCCTTCTTCTACTTCTTCTGATTCACCCTCCAGACTTCACCTTCTCCTTCTCCTTCTTCTGCTTCTTCTGCTTCACCGTCCTGACTTCACCTTCTCCTTCTCCTTCTTCTACTTTTTCTGCTTCATCCCCCTGACATCACCTGCTCCTTCTCCTTCTTCTGCTTCTTCTGATTCACCCTCCTAACTTCACCTTCTCCTTCTCCTTCTTCTGCTTCTTCTGATTCACCCTCCTGACTTCACCTTCTCCTTCTCCTTCTTCTGCTTCTTCTGATTCACCCTCCAGACTTCACTTTCTCCTTCTCCTTCTTCTGCTTCTTCTGATTCACCCTCCAGACTTCACCTTCTCCTTCTCCTTCTTCTGCTTCTTCTGATTCACCCTCCAGACCTCACCTTCTCCTTCTCCTTCTTCTACTTCTTCTGATTCACCCTCCAGACTTCATCTTCTCCTTCTCCTTCTTCTGCTTCTTCTGATTCACCCTCCAGACTTCACCTTCTCCTTCTCCTTCTTCTGCTTCTTCTGATTCACCCTCCAGACTTCACCTTCTCCTTCTGCTTCTTCTACTTCTTCTGATTCACCCTCCAGACTTCACCTTCTCCTTCTCCTTCTTCTACTTCTTCTGATTCACCCTCCAGTCTTCACCTTCTCCTTCTCCTTCTTCTGTTTCTTCTGCTTCACCCTCCAGACTTCACCTTCTCCTTCTCTTTCTTCTGCTTCTTCTGATTCACCCTCCAGACTTCACCTTCTCCTTCTCCTTCTTCTGATTCTTCTGATTCACCCTCCAGACTTCACCTTCTCCTTCTCCTTCTTCTACTTCTTCTGATTCACCCTCCAGACTTCATCTTCTCCTTCTCCTTCTTCTGCTTCTTCTGATTCACCCTCCAGACTTCACCTTCTCCTTCTCCTTCTTCTGCTTCTTCTGATTCACCCTCCAGACTTCACCTTCTCCTTCTCCTTCTTCTACTTCTTCTGATTCACCCTCCAGACTTCACCTTCTCCTTCTCCTTCTTCTACTTCTTCTGATTCACCCTCCAGTCTTCACCTTCTCCTTCTCATTCTTCTGCTTCTTATGATTCACCCTCCAGACTTCACCTTCTCCTTCTCCTTCTTCTGCTTCTTCTGATTCACCCTCCTGACTTCACCTTCTCCTTCTCCTTCTTCTGCTTCTTCTGATTCACCCTCCAGACTTCACCTTCTCCTTCTCCTTCTTCTGCTTCTTCTGATTCACCCTCCAGACTTCACCTTCTCCTTCTCCTTCTTCTGCTTCTTCTGATTCACCCTCCAGACCTCACCTTCTCCTTCTCCTTCTTCTACTTCTTCTGATTCACCCTCCAGACTTCATCTTCTCCTTCTCCTTCTTCTGCTTCTTCTGATTCACCCTCCAGACTTCACCTTCTCCTTCTCCTTCTTCTGCTTCTTCTGATTCACCCTCCAGACTTCACCTTCTCCTTCTCCTTCTTCTGCTTCTTCTGATTCACCCTCCAGACTTCACCTTCTCCTTCTCCTTCTTCTACTTCTTCTGATTCACCCTCCAGTCTTCACCTTCTCCTTCTCCTTCTTCTGTTTCTTCTGCTTCACCCTCCAGACTTCACCTTCTCCTTCTCTTTCTTCTGCTTCTTCTGATTCACCCTCCAGACTTCACCTTCTCCTTCTCCTTCTTCTGATTCTTCTGATTCACCCTCCAGACTTCACCTTCTCCTTCTCCTTCTTCTGCTTCTTCTGATTCACCCTCCTGTCTTCATCTTCTCCTTCTCCTTGTTCTACTTCTTCTGATTCACCCTCCTGACTTCACCTTCTCCTTCTCCTTCTTCTACTTCTTCTGCTTCACCCTCCAGACTTCACCTTCTCCTTCTCCTTCTTCGACTTCTTCTGATTCACCCTTCAGACTTCACCTTCTCCTTCTCCTTTTTCTGCTTCTTCTGATTCATCCTCCAGACTTCACCTTCTCCTTCTCCTTCTTCTGCTTCTTCTGATTCACCCTCCAGACTTCACCTTCTCCTTCTCCTTCTTCTGCTTCTTCTGATTCACCCTCCAGACTTCACCTTCTCCTTCTCCTTCTTCTGCTTCTTCTGATTCACCCTCCAGACTTCACCTTCTCCTTCTCCTTCTTCTGCTTTTTCTGATTCACCCTCCAGACTTCACCTTCTCCTTCTCCTTCTTCTACTTCTTCTGATTCACCCTCCAGACTTCACCTTCTCCTTCTCTTTCTTCTGCTTCTTCTGATTCACCCTCCAGACTTCACCTTCTCCTTCTCCTTCTTCTGATTATTCTGATTCACCCTCCAGACTTTAACTTCTCCTTCTCCTTCTTCTACTTCTTCTGATTCACCCTCCAGACTTCACCTTCTCCTTCTCCTTCTTCTACTTCTTCTGATTCACCCTCCAGACTTGACCTTCTCCTTCTCCTTCTTCTACTTATTCTGATTCACCCTCCAGACTTCACATTCTCCTTCTCCTTCTTCTGCTTCTTCTGCTTCACCGTCCTGACTTCACCTTCTCCTTCTCCTTCTTCTACTTCTTCTGCTTCATCCCGCTGACATCACCTGCTCCTTCTCCTTCTTCTGCTTCTTCTGATTCACCCTCCTAACTTCACCTTCTCCTTCTCCGTCTTCTGCTTCTTCTGATTCACCCTCCTGACTTCACCTTCTCCTTCTCCTTCTTCTGCTTCTTCTGATTCACCCTCCAGACTTCACCTTCTCCTTCTCCTTCTTCTGCTTCTTCTGATTCACCCTCCAGACTTCACCTTCTCCTTCTCCTTCTTCTGATTCTTCTGATTCACCCTCCAGACTTCACCTTCTCCTTCTCCTTCTTCTGCTTCTTCTGATTCACCCTCCTGACTTCACCTTCTCCTTCTCCTTCTTCTACTTCTTCTGATTCACCCTCCTGACTTCACCTTCTCCTTCTCCTTCTTCTACTTCTTCTGCTTCACCCTCCAGACTTCACCTTCTCCTTCTCCTTCTTCTGCTTCTTCTGATTCACCCTCCAGACTTCTCCTTCTCCTTCTCCTTCTTCTGCTTCTTCTGATTCACCCTCCAGACTTCACCTTCTCCTTCTCCTTCTTCTGCTTCTTCTGATTCACCCTCCAGACTTCACCTTCTCCTTCTCCTTCTTCTCCTTCTTCTGATTCACCCTCCAGACTTCACCTTCTCCATTTCCTTCTTCTGCTTCTTCTGATTCACCCTCCAGACTTCACCTTCTCCTTCTCCTTCGTCTACTTCTTCTGATTCACCCTCCAGACTACACCTTCTCCTTCTCCTTCTTCTACTTCTTCTGATTCACCCTCCAGACTTCACCTTCTCCTTCTCCTTCTTCTGTTTCTTCTGATTCACCGTCCAGACTTCACCTTCTCCTTCTCCTTCTTCTACTACTTCTGATTCACCCTCCAGACTTCACCTTCTCCTTCTCCTTCTTCTACTTCTTCTGATTCACCCTCCAGACTTCATCTTCTCCTTCTCCTTCTTCTGCTTCTTCTGATTCACCCTCCAGACTTCACCTTCTCCTTCTCCTTCTTCTGCTTCTTCTGATTCACCCTCCAGACTTCACCTTCTCCTTCTCCTTCTTCTACTTCTTCTGATTCACCCTCCAGACTTCACCTTCTCCTTCTCCTTCTTCTACTTCTTCTGATTCACCCTCCAGTCTTCACATTCTCCTTCTCCTTCTTCTGTTTCTTCTGCTTCACCCTCCAGACTTCACCTTCTCCTTCTCTTTCTTCTGCTTCTTCTGATTCACCCTCCAGACTTCACCTTCTCCTTCTCCTTCTTCTGATTCTTCTGATTCACCCTCCAGACTTCACCTTCTCCTTCTCCTTCTTCTGCTTCTTCTGATTCACCCTCCTGACTTCACCTTCTCCTTCTCCTTCTTCTACTTCTTCTGATTCACCCTCCTGACTTCACCTTCTCCTTCTCCTTCTTCTACTTCTTCTGCTTCACCCTCCAGACTTCACCTTCTCCTTCTCCTTCTTCTACTTCTTCTGCTTCACTCTCCAGACTTCACCTTCTCCTTCTCCTTCTTCTACTTCTTCTGATTCACCCTCCAGACTTCACCTTCTCCTTCTCCTTCTTCTGCTTCTTCTGATTCACCCTCCAGACTTCACCTTCTCCTTCTCCTTATTCTGCTTCTTCTGATTCACCCTCCAGACTTCACCTTCTCCTTCTCCTTCTTCTGCTTCTTCTGATTCACACTCCAGACTTCACCTTCTCCTTCTCCTTCTTCTACTTCTTCTGAATCACCCTCCAGACTTCACCTTCTCCTTCTCTTTCTTCTGCTTCTTCTGATTCACCCTCCAGACTTCACCTTCTCCTTCTCCTTCTTCTGATTCTTCTGATTCACCCTCCAGACTTCACCTTCTTCTTCTCCTTCTTCTGCTTCTTCTGATTCACCCTCCAGACTTCTCCTTCTCCTTCTCCTTCTTCTGCTTCTTCTGATTCACCCTCCAGACTTCACCTTCTCCTTCTCCTTCTTCTGCTTCTTCTGATTCACCCTCCAGACTTCACCTTCTCCTTCTCCTTCTTCTCCTTCTTCTGATTCACCCTCCAGACTTCACCTTCTCCATTTCCTTCTTCTGCTTCTTCTGATTCACCCTCCAGACTTCACCTTCTCCTTCTCCTTCGTCTACTTCTTCTGATTCACCCTCCAGACTACACCTTCTCCTTCTCCTTCTTCTACTTCTTCTGATTCACCCTCCAGACTTCACCTTCTCCTTCTCCTTCTTCTGTTTCTTCTGATTCACCGTCCAGACTTCACCTTCTCCTTCTCCTTCTTCTACTACTTCTGATTCACCCTCCAGACTTCACCTTCTCCTTCTCCTTCTTCTACTTCTTCTGATTCACCCTCCAGACTTCATCTTCTCCTTCTCCTTCTTCTGCTTCTTCTGATTCACCCTCCAGACTTCACCTTCTCCTTCTCCTTCTTCTGCTTCTTCTGATTCACCCTCCAGACTTCACCTTCTCCTTCTCCTTCTTCTACTTCTTCTGATTCACCCTCCAGACTTCACCTTCTCCTTCTCCTTCTTCTACTTCTTCTGATTCACCCTCCAGTCTTCACATTCTCCTTCTCCTTCTTCTGTTTCTTCTGCTTCACCCTCCAGCCTTCACCTTCTCCTTCTCTTTCTTCTGCTTCTTCTGATTCACCCTCCAGACTTCACCTTCTCCTTCTCCTTCTTCTGATTCTTCTGATTCACCCTCCAGACTTCACCTTCTCCTTCTCCTTCTTCTGCTTCTTCTGATTCACCCTCCTGACTTCACCTTCTCCTTCTCCTTCTTCTACTTCTTCTGATTCACCCTCCTGACTTCACCTTCTCCTTCTCCTTCTTCTACTTCTTCTGCTTCACCCTCCAGACTTCACCTTCTCCTTCTCCTTCTTCTACTTCTTCTGCTTCACCCTCCAGACTTCATCTTCTCCTTCGCCTTCTTCTGCTTCTTCTGATTCACCCTCCAGACTTCACCTTCTCCTTCTCCTTATTCTGCTTCTTCTGATTCACCCTCCAGACTTCACCTTCTCCTTCTCCTTCCTCTGCTTCTTCTGATTCACCCTCCAGACTTCACCTTCTCCTTCTCCTTCTTCTGATTCTTCTGATTCACCCTCCAGACTTCACCTTCTCCTTCTCCTTCTTCTGCTTCTTCTGATTCACCCTCCTGACTTCACCTTCTCCTTCTCCTTCTTCTACTTCTTCTGATTCACCCTCCTGACTTCACCTTCTCCTTCTCCTTCTTCTACTTCTTCTGCTTCACCCTCCAGACTTCACCTTCTCCTTCTCCTTCTTCTACTTCTTCTGATTCACCCTCCAGACTTCACCTTCTCCTTCTCCTTCTTCTGCTTCTTCTGATTCACCCTCCAGACTTCACCTTCTCCTTCTCCTTATTCTGCTTCTTCTGATTCACCCTCCAGACTTCACCTTCTCCTTCTCCTTCTTCTGCTTCTTCTGATTCACACTCCAGACTTCACCTTCTCCTTCTCCTTCTTCTACTTCTTCTGAATCACCCTCCAGACTTCACCTTCTCCTTCTCTTTCTTCTGCTTCTTCTGATTCACCCTCCAGACTTCACCTTCTCCTTCTCCTTCTTCTGATTCTTCTGATTCACCCTCCAGACTTCACCTTCTTCTTCTCCTTCTTCTGCTTCTTCTGATTCACCCTCCTGACTTCACCTTCTCCTTCTCCTTCTTCTACTTCTTCTGATTCACCCTCCTGACTTCACCTTCTCCTTCTCCTTCTTCTACTTCTTCTGCTTCACCCTCCAGACTTCACCTTCTCCTTCTCCTTCTTCTACTTCTTCTGATTCACCCTCCAGACTTGACCTTCTCCTTCTCCTTCTTCTACTTCTTCTGATTCACCCTCCAGACTTCACCTTCTCCTTCTCCTTCTTCTGCTTCTTCTGCTTCACCGTCCTGACTTTACCTTCTCCTTCTCCTTCTTCTACTTCTTCTGCTTCATCCCCCTGACATCACCTGCTCCTTCTCCTTCTTCTGCTTCTTCTGATTCACCCTCCTAACTTCACCTTCTCCTTCTCCTTCTTCTGCTTCTTCTGATTCACCCTCCTGACTTCACCTTCTCCTTCTCCTTCTTCTGCTTCTTCTGATTCACCCTCCAGACTTCACCTTCTCCTTCTCCTTCTTCTGCTTCTTCTGATTCACCCTCCAGACTTCACCTTCTCCTTCTCCTTCTTCTGCTTCTTCTGATTCACCCTCCAGACCTCACCTACTCCTTCTCCTTCTTCTACTTCTTCTGATTCACCCTCCAGACTTCATCTTCTCCTTCTCCTTCTTCTGCTTCTTCTGATTCACCCTCCAGACTTCACCTTCTCCTTCTCCTTCTTCTGCTTCTTCTGATTCACCCTCCAGACTTCACCTTCTCCTTCTCCTTCTTCTACTTCTTCTGATTCACCCTCCAGACTTCACCTTCTCCTTCTCCTTCTTCTACTTCTTCTGATTCACCCTCCAGTCTTCACCTTCTCCTTCTCCTTCTTCTGTTTCTTCTGCTTCACCCTCCAGATTTCACCTTCTCCTTCTCTTTCTTCTGCTTCTTCTGATTCACCCTCCAGACTTCACCTTCTCCTTCTCCTTCTTCTGATTCTTCTGATTCACCCTCCAGACTTCACCTTCTCCTTCTCCTTCTTCTGCTTCTTATGATTCACCCTCCTGACTTCACCTTCTCCTTCTCCTTCTTCTACTTCTTCTGATTCACCCTCCTGACTTCACCTTCTCCTTCTCCTTCTTCTGCTTCTTCTGCTTCACCCTCCAGACTTCACCTTCTCCTTCTCCTTCTTCTACTTCTTCTGATTCACCCTTCAGACTTCACCTTCTCCTTCTCCTTTTTCTGCTTCTTCTGATTCACCCTCCAGACTTCACCTTCTCCTTCTCCTTATTCTGCTTCTTCTGATTCATCCTCCAGACTTCACCTTCTCCTTCTCCTTCTTCTGCTTCTTCTGATTCACCCTCCAGACTTCACCTTCTCCTTCTCCTTCCTCCAGACTTCACCTTCTCCTTCTCCTTCTTCTACTTCTTCTGATTCACCCTCCAGACTACACCTTCTCCTTCTCCTTCTTCTACTTCTTCTGATTCACCCTCCAGACTTCACCTTCTCCTTCTCCTTCTTCTGTTTCTTCTGATTCACCGTCCAGACTTCACCTTCTCCTTCTCCTTCTTCTACTACTTCTGATTCACCCTCCAGAATTCACCTTCTCCTTCTCCTTCTTCTACTTCTTCTGATTCACCCTCCAGACTTCATCTTCTCCTCCTCCTTCTTCTGCTTCTTCTGATTCACCCTCCAGACTTCACCTTCTCCTTCTCCTTCTTCTGCTTCTTCTGATTCACCCTCCAGACTTCACCTTCTCCTTCTCCTTCTTCTACTTCTTCTGATTCACCCTCCAGACTTCACCTTCTCCTTCTCCTTCTTCTACTTCTTCTGATTCACCCTCCAGTCTTCACCTTCTCCTTCTCCTTCTTCTGTTTCTTCTGCTTCACCCTCCAGATTTCACCTTCTCCTTCTCTTTCTTCTGCTTCTTCTGATTCACCCTCCAGACTTCACCTTCTCCTTCTCCTTCTTCTGATTCTTCTGATTCACCCTCCAGACTTCACCTTCTCCTTCTCCTTCTTCTGCTTCTTATGATTCACCCTCCTGACTTCACCTTCTCCTTCTCCTTCTTCTACTTCTTCTGATTCACCCTCCTGACTTCACCTTCTCCTTCTCCTTCTTCTGCTTCTTCTGCTTCACCCTCCAGACTTCACCTTCTCCTTCTCCTTCTTCTACTTCTTCTGATTCACCCTTCAGACTTCACCTTCTCCTTCTCCTTTTTCTGCTTCTTCTGATTCACCCTCCAGACTTCACCTTCTCCTTCTCCTTATTCTGCTTCTTCTGATTCATCCTCCAGACTTCACCTTCTCCTTCTCCTTCTTCTGCTTCTTCTGATTCACCCTCCAGACTTCACCTTCTCCTTCTCCTTCTTCTGCTTCTTCTGATTCACCCTCCAGACTTCACCTTCTCCTTCTCCTTCTTCTGCTTCTTCTGATTCACCCTCCAGACTTCACCTTCTCCTTCTCCTTATTCTGCATCTTCTGATTCACCCTCCAGACTTCACCTTCTCCTTCTCCTTCCTCTGCTTCTTCTGATTCACCCTCCAGACTTCACCTTCTCCTTCCTCTGATTCTTCTGATTCACCCTCCAGACTTCACCTTCTCTTTCTCCTTCTTCTGCTTCTTCTGATTCACCCTCCTGACTTCACCTTCTCCTTCTCCTTCTTCTACTTCTTCTGATTCACCCTCCTGACTTCACCTTCTCCTTCTCCTTCTTCTACTTCTTCTGCTTCACCCTCCAGACTTCACCTTCTCCTTCTCCTTCTTCTACTTCTTCTGATTCACCCTCCAGACTTCACCTTCTCCTTCTCCTTCTTCTGCTTCTTCTGATTCACCCTCCAGACTTCACCTTCTCCTTCTCCTTATTCTGCTTCTTCTGATTCACCCTCCAGACTTCACCTTCTCCTTCTCTTTCTTCTGCTTCTTCTGATTCACCCTCCAGACTTCACCTTCTCCTTCTCCTTCTTCTGATTCTTCTGATTCACCCTCCAGACTTCACCTTCTCCTTCTCCTTCTTCTGCTTCTTCTGATTCACCCTCCTGACTTCACCTTCTCCTTCTTCTTCTTCTACTTCTTCTGATTCACCCTCCTGACTTCACCTTCTCCTTCTCCTTCTTCTACTTCTTCTGCTTCACCCTCCAGACTTCACCTTCTCCTTCTCCTTCTTCTACTTCTTCTGATTCACCCTCCAGACTTCATCTTCTCCTTCTCCTTCTTCTGCTTCTTCTGATTCACCCTCCAGACTTCACCTTCTCCTTCTCCTTATTCTGCTTCTTCTGATTCACCCTCCAGACTTCACCTTCTCCTTCTCCTTATTCTGCTTCTTCTGATTCACCCTCCAGACTTCACCTTCTCCTTCTCCTTCCTCTGCTTCTTCTGATTCACCCTCCAGACTTCACCTTCTCCTTCCTCTGATTCTTCTGATTCACCCTCCAGACTTCACCTTCTCTTTCTCCTTCTTCTGCTTCTTCTGATTCACCCTCCTGACTTCACCTTCTCCTTCTCCTTCTTCTACTTCTTCTGATTCACCCTCCTGACTTCACCTTCTCCTTCTCCTTCTTCTACTTCTTCTGCTTCACCCTCCAGACTTCACCTTCTCCTTCTCCTTCTTCTACTTCTTCTGATTCACCCTCCAGACTTCACCTTCTCCTTCTCCTTCTTCTGCTTCTTCTGATTCACCCTCCAGACTTCACCTTCTCCTTCTCCTTATTCTGCTTCTTCTGATTCACCCTCCAGACTTCACCTTCTCCTTCTCCTTCTTCTGCTTCTTCTGATTCACACTCCAGACTTCACCTTCTCCTTCTCCTTCTTCTACTTCTTCTGATTCACCCTCCAGACTTCACCTTCTCCTTCTCCTTCTTCTGCTTCTTCTGATTCACCCTCCAGACTTCACCTTCTCCTTCTCCTTCTTCTACTTCTTCTGATTCACCCTCCAGACTTCACCTTCTCCTTCTCCTTCTTCTACTTCTTCTGATTCACCCTCCATTCTTCACCTTCTCCTTCTCCTTCTTCTGTTTCTTCTGCTTCACCCTCCAGACTTCACCTTCTCCTTCTCTTTCTTCTGCTTCTTCTGATTCACCCTCCAGACTTCACCTTCTCCTTCTCCTTCTTCTGATTCTTCTGATTCACCCTCCAGACTTCACCTTCTCCTTCTCCTTCTTCTGCTTCTTCTGATTCACCCTCCTGACTTCACCTTCTCCTTCTCCTTCTTCTACTTCTTCTGATTCACCCTCCTGACTTCACCTTCTCCTTCTCCTTCTTCTACTTCTTCTGCTTCACCCTCCAGACTTCACCTTCTCCTTCTCCTTCTTCGACTTCTTCTGATTCACCCTTCAGACTTCACCTTCTCCTTCTCCTTTTTCTGCTTCTTCTGATTCATCCTCCAGACTTCACCTTCTCCTTCTCCTTCTTCTGCTTCTTCTGATTCACCCTCCAGACTTCACCTTCTCCTTCTCCTTCTTCTGCTTCTTCTGATTCACCCTCCAGACTTCACCTTCTCCTTCTCCTTCTTCTGCTTCTTCTGATTCACCCTCCAGACTTCACCTTCTCCTTCTCCTTCTTCTGCTTTTTCTGATTCACCCTCCAGACTTCACCTTCTCCTTCTCCTTCTTCTACTTCTTCTGATTCACCCTCCAGACTTCACCTTCTCCTTCTCTTTCTTCTGCTTCTTCTGATTCACCCTCCAGACTTCACCTTCTCCTTCTCCTTCTTCTGATTATTCTGATTCACCCTCCAGACTTCACCTTCTCCTTCTCCTTCTTCTACTTCTTCTGATTCACCCTCCAGACTTCACCTTCTCCTTCTCTTTCTTCTGCTTCTTCTGATTCACCCTCCAGACTTCACCTTCTCCTTCTCCTTCTTCTACTTCTTCTGCTTCAACCTCCAGACTTTACCTTCTCCTTCTCCTTCTTCTACTTCTTCTGATTCACCCTCCAGACTTCACCTTCTCCTTCTCCTTCTTCTGCTTCTTCTGATTCACCCTCCAGACTTCACCTTCTCCTTCTCCTTCTTCTGCTTCTTCTGATTCACCCTCCAGACTTCACCTTCTCCTTCTCCTTCTTCTACTCCTTCTGATTCACCCTCCAGACTTCACCTTCTCCTTCTCCTTCTTCTGCTTCTTCTGATTCACCCTCCAGACTTCACCTTCTCCTTCTCCTTATTCTGCTTCTTCTGATTCACCCTCCAGACTTCACCTTCTCCTTCTCCTTCTTCTGCTTCTTCTGATTCACCCTGCAGACTTCACCTTCTCCTTCTCCTTCTTCTGCTTCTTCTGATTCACCCTCCAGACTTCACCTTCTCCTTCTCCTTCTTCTACTTCTTCTGATTCACCCTCCAGACTTCACCTTCTCCTTCTCCTTCTTCTGCTTCTTCTGATTCACCCTCCAGACTTCACCTTCTCCTTCTCCTTCTTCTACTTCTTCTGATTCACCCTCCAGACTGCACCTTCTCCTTCTTCTACTTCTTCTGATTCACCCTCCAGACTTCACCTTCTCCTTCTCCTTCTTCTACTTCTTCTGCTTCTCCCTCCAGACTTCACCTTCTCCTTCTCCTTCTTCTGCTTCTTCTGATTCACCCTCCAGACTTCACCTTCTCCTTCTCCTTCTTCTACTTCTTCTGATTCACCCTCCAGACTTCAGCTTCTCCTTCTCCTTCTTCTACTTCTTCTGATTCACCCTCCAGACTTCACCTTCTCCTTCTCCTTCTTCTCCTTCTTCTGATTCACCCTCCTGACTTCACGTTCTCCTTCTCCTTCTTCTGCTTCTTCTGCTTCACCCTCCAGACTTCACCTTCTCCTTCTCCTTCTTCTGCTTCTTCTACTTCACCCTCCAGACTTTACCTTCTCCTTCTCCTTCCTCTGCTTCTTCTGCTTCACCCTCCTGACTTCACCTTCTCCTTCTCCTTATTCTGCTTCTTCTGATTCATCCTCCAGACTTCACCTTCTCCTTCTCCTTCTTCTGCTTCTTCTGATTCACCCTCCAGACTTCACCTTCTCCTTCTCCTTCTTCTGCTTCTTCTGATTCACCCTCCAGACATCACCTTCTCCTTCTCCTTCTTCTACTTCTTCTGATTCACCCTCCAGACTACACCTTCTCCTTCTCCTTCTTCTACTTCTTCTGATTCACCCTCCAGACTTCACCTTCTCCTTCTCCTTCTTCTGTTTCTTCTGATTCACCGTCCAGACTTCACCTTCTCCTTCTCCTTCTTCTACTACTTCTGATTCACCCTCCAGAATTCACCTTCTCCTTCTCCTTCTTCTACTTCTTCTGATTCACCCTCCAGACTTCATCTTCTCCTCCTCCTTCTTCTGCTTCTTCTGATTCACCCTCCAGACTTCACCTTCTCCTTCTCCTTCTTCTGCTTCTTCTGATTCACCCTCCAGACTTCACCTTCTCCTTCTCCTTCTTCTACTTCTTCTGATTCACCCTCCAGACTTCACCTTCTCCTTCTCCTTCTTCTACTTCTTCTGATTCACCCTCCAGTCTTCACCTTCTCCTTCTCCTTCTTCTGTTTCTTCTGCTTCACCCTCCAGACTTCACCTTCTCCTTCTCTTTCTTCTGCTTCTTCTGATTCACCCTCCAGACTTCACCTTCTCCTTCTCCTTCTTCTGATTCTTCTGATTCACCCTCCAGACTTCACCTTCTCCTTCTCCTTCTTCTGCTTCTTCTGATTCACCCTCCTGACTTCACCTTCTCCTTCTTCTTCTTCTACTTCTTCTGATTCACCCTCCTGACTTCACCTTCTCCTTCTCCTTCTTCTACTTCTTCTGCTTCACCCTCCAGACTTCACCTTCTCTTTCTCCTTCTTCTACTTCTTCTGATTCACCCTCCAGACTTCATCTTCTCCTTCTCCTTCTTCTGCTTCTGCTGATTCACCCTCCAGACTTCACCTTCTCCTTCTCCTTCCTCTGCTTCTTCTGATTCACCCTCCAGACTTCACCTTCTCCTTCCTCTGATTCTTCTGATTCACCCTCCAGACTTCACCTTCTCTTTCTCCTTCTTCTGCTTCTTCTGATTCACCCTCCTGACTTCACCTTCTCCTTCTCCTTCTTCTACTTCTTCTGATTCACCCTCCTGACTTCACCTTCTCCTTCTCCTTCTTCTACTTCTTCTGCTTCACCCTCCAGACTTCACCTTCTCCTTCTCCTTCTTCTACTTCTTCTGATTCACCCTCCAGACTTCACCTTCTCCTTCTCCTTCTTCTGCTTCTTCTGATTCACCCTCCAGACTTCACCTTCTCCTTCTCCTTATTCTGCTTCTTCTGATTCACCCTCCAGACTTCACCTTCTCCTTCTCTTTCTTCTGCTTCTTCTGATTCACCCTCCAGACTTCACCTTCTCCTTCTCCTTCTTCTGATTCTTCTGATTCACCCTCCAGACTTCACCTTCTCCTTCTCCTTCTTCTGCTTCTTCTGATTCACCCTCCTGACTTCACCTTCTCCTTCTTCTTCTTCTACTTCTTCTGATTCACCCTCCTGACTTCACCTTCTCCTTCTCCTTCTTCTACTTCTTCTGCTTCACCCTCCAGACTTCACCTTCTCCTTCTCCTTCTTCTCCTTCTTCTGATTCACCCTCCTGACTTCACGTTCTCCTTCTCCTTCTTCTGCTTCTTCTGCTTCACCCTCCAGACTTCACCTTCTCCTTCTCCTTCTTCTGCTTCTTCTGCTTCACCCTCCAGACTTTACCTTCTCCTTCTCCTTCCTCTGCTTCTTCTGCTTCACCCTCCTGACTTCACCTTCTCCTTCTCCTTATTCTGCTTCTTCTGATTCATCCTCCAGACTTCACCTTCTCCTTCTCCTTCTTCTGCTTCTTCTGATTCACCCTCCAGACTTCACCTTCTCCTTCTCCTTCTTCTGCTTCTTCTGATTCACCCTCCAGACATCACCTTCTCCTTCTCCTTCTTCTACTTCTTCTGATTCACCCTCCAGACTACACCTTCTCCTTCTCCTTCTTCTACTTCTTCTGATTCACCCTCCAGACTTCACCTTCTCCTTCTCCTTCTTCTGTTTCTTCTGATTCACCGTCCAGACTTCACCTTCTCCTTCTCCTTCTTCTACTACTTCTGATTCACCCTCCAGAATTCACCTTCTCCTTCTCCTTCTTCTACTTCTTCTGATTCACCCTCCAGACTTCATCTTCTCCTCCTCCTTCTTCTGCTTCTTCTGATTCACCCTCCAGACTTCACCTTCTCCTTCTCCTTCTTCTGCTTCTTCTGATTCACCCTCCAGACTTCACCTTCTCCTTCTCCTTCTTCTACTTCTTCTGATTCACCCTCCAGACTTCACCTTCTCCTTCTCCTTCTTCTACTTCTTCTGATTCACCCTCCAGTCTTCACCTTCTCCTTCTCCTTCTTCTGTTTCTTCTGCTTCACCCTCCAGACTTCACCTTCTCCTTCTCTTTCTTCTGCTTCTTCTGATTCACCCTCCAGACTTCACCTTCTCCTTCTCCTTCTTCTGATTCTTCTGATTCACCCTCCAGACTTCACCTTCTCCTTCTCCTTCTTCTGCTTCTTCTGATTCACCCTCCTGACTTCACCTTCTCCTTCTTCTTCTTCTACTTCTTCTGATTCACCCTCCTGACTTCACCTTCTCCTTCTCCTTCTTCTACTTCTTCTGCTTCACCCTCCAGACTTCACCTTCTCTTTCTCCTTCTTCTACTTCTTCTGATTCACCCTCCAGACTTCATCTTCTCCTTCTCCTTCTTCTGCTTCTGCTGATTCACCCTCCAGACTTCACCTTCTCCTTCTCCTTATTCTGCTTCTTCTGATTCACCCTCCAGACTTCACCTTCTCCTTCTCCTTATTCTGCATCTTCTGATTCACCCTCCAGACTTCACCTTCTCCTTCTCCTTCCTCTGCTTCTTCTGATTCACCCTCCAGACTTCACCTTCTCCTTCCTCTGATTCTTCTGATTCACCCTCCAGACTTCACCTTCTCTTTCTCCTTCTTCTGCTTCTTCTGATTCACCCTCCTGACTTCACCTTCTCCTTCTCCTTCTTCTACTTCTTCTGATTCACCCTCCTGACTTCACCTTCTCCTTCTCCTTCTTCTACTTCTTCTGCTTCACCCTCCAGACTTCACCTTCTCCTTCTCCTTCTTCTACTTCTTCTGATTCACCCTCCAGACTTCACCTTCTCCTTCTCCTTCTTCTGCTTCTTCTGATTCACCCTCCAGACTTCACCTTCTCCTTCTCCTTATTCTGCTTCTTCTGATTCACCCTCCAGACTTCACCTTCTCCTTCTCTTTCTTCTGCTTCTTCTGATTCACCCTCCAGACTTCACCTTCTCCTTCTCCTTCTTCTGATTCTTCTGATTCACCCTCCAGACTTCACCTTCTCCTTCTCCTTCTTCTGCTTCTTCTGATTCACCCTCCTGACTTCACCTTCTCCTTCTTCTTCTTCTACTTCTTCTGATTCACCCTCCTGACTTCACCTTCTCCTTCTCCTTCTTCTACTTCTTCTGCTTCACCCTCCAGACTTCACCTTCTCCTTCTCCTTCTTCTACTTCTTCTGATTCACCCTCCAGACTTCATCTTCTCCTTCTCCTTCTTCTGCTTCTTCTGATTCACCCTCCAGACTTCACCTTCTCCTTCTCCTTATTCTGCTTCTTCTGATTCACCCTCCAGACTTCACCTTCTCCTTCTCCTTATTCTGCTTCTTCTGATTCACCCACCAGACTTCACCTTCTCCTTCTCCTTCCTCTGCTTCTTCTGATTCACCCTCCAGACTTCACCTTCTCCTTCCTCTGATTCTTCTGATTCACCCTCCAGACTTCACCTTCTCTTTCTCCTTCTTCTGCTTCTTCTGATTCACCCTCCTGACTTCACCTTCTCCTTCTCCTTCTTCTACTTCTTCTGATTCACCCTCCTGACTTCACCTTCTCCTTCTCCTTCTTCTACTTCTTCTGCTTCACCCTCCAGACTTCACCTTCTCCTTCTCCTTCTTCTACTTCTTCTGATTCACCCTCCAGACTTCACCTTCTCCTTCTCCTTCTTCTGCTTCTTCTGATTCACCCTCCAGACTTCACCTTCTCCTTCTCCTTATTCTGCTTCTTCTGATTCACCCTCCAGACTTCACCTTCTCCTTCTCCTTCTTCTGCTTCTTCTGATTCACACTCCAGACTTCACCTTCTCCTTCTCCTTCTTCTACTTCTTCTGATTCACCCTCCAGACTTCACCTTCTCCTTCTCCTTCTTCTGCTTCTTCTGATTCACCCTCCAGACTTCACCTTCTCCTTCTCCTTCTTCTACTTCTTCTGATTCACCCTCCAGACTTCACCTTCTCCTTCTCCTTCTTCTACTTCTTCTGATTCACCCTCCATTCTTCACCTTCTCCTTCTCCTTCTTCTGTTTCTTCTGCTTCACCCTCCAGACTTCACCTTCTCCTTCTCTTTCTTCTGCTTCTTCTGATTCACCCTCCAGACTTCACCTTCTCCTTCTCCTTCTTCTGATTCTTCTGATTCACCCTCCAGACTTCACCTTCTCCTTCTCCTTCTTCTGCTTCTTCTGATTCACCCTCCTGACTTCACCTTCTCCTTCTCCTTCTTCTACTTCTTCTGATTCACCCTCCTGACTTCACCTTCTCCTTCTCCTTCTTCTACTTCTTCTGATTCACCCTCCAGACTTCACCTTCTCCTTCTCCTTCTTCGACTTCTTCTGATTCACCCTTCAGACTTCACCTTCTCCTTCTCCTTCTTCTACTTCTTCTGATTCACCCTCCAGACTTCATCTTCTCCTTCTCCTTCTTCTGCTTCTTCTGATTCACCCTCCAGACTTCACCTTCTCCTTCTCCTTCTTCTGCTTCTTCTGATTCACCCTCCAGACTTCACCTTCTCCTTCTCCTTCTTCTACTTCTTCTGATTCACCCTCCAGACTTCACCTTCTCCTTCTCCTTCTTCTACTTCTTCTGATTCACCCTCCAGTCTTCACCTTCTCCTTCTCATTCTTCTGCTTCTTCTGATTCACCCTCCAGACTTCACCTTCTCCTTCTCCTTCTTCTGCTTCTTCTGATTCACCCTCCTGACTTCACCTTCTCCTTCTCCTTCTTCTGCTTCTTCTGATTCACCCTCCAGACTTCACCTTCTCCTTCTCCTTCTTCTGCTTCTTCTGATTCACCCTCCAGACTTCACCTTCTCCTTCTCCTTCTTCTGCTTCTTCTGATTCACCCTCCAGACCTCACCTTCTCCTTCTCCTTCTTCTACTTCTTCTGATTCACCCTCCAGACTTCATCTTCTCCTTCTCCTTCTTCTGCTTCTTCTGATTCACCCTCCAGACTTCACCTTCTCCTTCTCCTTCTTCTGCTTCTTCTGATTCACCCTCCAGACTTCACCTTCTCCTTCTCCTTCTTCTGCTTCTTCTGATTCACCCTCCAGACTTCACCTTCTCCTTCTCCTTCTTCTACTTCTTCTGATTCACCCTCCAGTCTTCACCTTCTCCTTCTCCTTCTTCTGTTTCTTCTGCTTCACCCTCCAGACTTCACCTTCTCCTTCTCTTTCTTCTGCTTCTTCTGATTCACCCTCCAGACTTCACCTTCTCCTTCTCCTTCTTCTGATTCTTCTGATTCACCCTCCAGACTTCACCTTCTCCTTCTCCTTCTTCTGCTTCTTCTGATTCACCCTCCTGACTTCACCTTCTCCTTCTCCTTGTTCTACTTCTTCTGATTCACCCTCCTGACTTCACCTTCTCCTTCTCCTTCTTCTACTTCTTCTGCTTCACCCTCCAGACTTCACCTTCTCCTTCTCCTTCTTCGACTTCTTCTGATTCACCCTTCAGACTTCACCTTCTCCTTCTCCTTTTTCTGCTTCTTCTGATTCATCCTCCAGACTTCACCTTCTCCTTCTCCTTCTTCTGCTTCTTCTGATTCACCCTCCAGACTTCACCTTCTCCTTCTCCTTCTTCTGCTTCTTCTGATTCACCCTCCAGACTTCACCTTCTCCTTCTCCTTCTTCTGCTTCTTCTGATTCACCCTCCAGACTTCACCTTCTCCTTCTCCTTCTTCTGCTTTTTCTGATTCACCCTCCAGACTTCACCTTCTCCTTCTCCTTCTTCTACTTCTTCTGATTCACCCTCCAGACTTCACCTTCTCCTTCTCTTTCTTCTGCTTCTTCTGATTCACCCTCCAGACTTCACCTTCTCCTTCTCCTTCTTCTGATTATTCTGATTCACCCTCCAGACTTCACCTTCTCCTTCTCCTTCTTCTACTTCTTCTGATTCACCCTCCAGACTTCACCTTCTCCTTCTCTTTCTTCTGCTTCTTCTGATTCACCCTCCAGACTTCACCTTCTCCTTCTCCTTCTTCTACTTCTTCTGCTTCAACCTCCAGACTTTACCTTCTCCTTCTCCTTCTTCTACTTCTTCTGATTCACCCTCCAGACTTCACCTTCTCCTTCTCCTTCTTCTGCTTCTTCTGATTCACCCTCCAGACTTCACCTTCTCCTTCTCCTTCTTCTGCTTCTTCTGATTCACCCTCCAGACTTCACCTTCTCCTTCTCCTTCTTCTACTCCTTCTGATTCACCCTCCAGACTTCACCTTCTCCTTCTCCTTCTTCTGCTTCTTCTGATTCACCCTCCAGACTTCACCTTCTCCTTCTCCTTATTCTGCTTCTTCTGATTCACCCTCCAGACTTCACCTTCTCCTTCTCCTTCTTCTGCTTCTTCTGATTCACCCTGCAGACTTCACCTTCTCCTTCTCCTTCTTCTGCTTCTTCTGATTCACCCTCCAGACTTCACCTTCTCCTTCTCCTTCTTCTACTTCTTCTGATTCACCCTCCAGACTTCACCTTCTCCTTCTCCTTCTTCTGCTTCTTCTGATTCACCCTCCAGACTTCACCTTCTCCTTCTCCTTCGTCTACTTCTTCTGATTCACCCTCCAGACTACACCTTCTCCTTCTCCTTCTTCTACTTCTTCTGATTCACCCTCCAGACTTCACCTTCTCCTTCTCCTTCTTCTGCTTCTTCTGGTTCACCCTCCAGACTTCACCTTCTCCTTCTCCTTCTTCTACTTCTTCTGATTCACCCTCCAGACTGCACCTTCTCCTTCTTCTACTTCTTCTGATTCACCCTCCAGACTTCACCTTCTCCTTCTCCTTCTTCTACTTCTTCTGCTTCTCCCTCCAGACTTCACCTTCTCCTTCTCCTTCTTCTGCTTCTTCTGATTCACCCTCCAGACTTCACCTTCTCCTTCTCCTTCTTCTACTTCTTCTGATTCACCCTCCAGACTTCAGCTTCTCCTTCTCCTTCTTCTACTTCTTCTGATTCACCCTCCAGACTTCACCTTCTCCTTCTCCTTCTTCTCCTTCTTCTGATTCACCCTCCTGACTTCACGTTCTCCTTCTCCTTCTTCTGCTTCTTCTGCTTCACCCTCCAGACTTCACCTTCTCCTTCTCCTTCTTCTGCTTCTTCTGCTTCACCCTCCAGACTTTACCTTCTCCTTCTCCTTCCTCTGCTTCTTCTGCTTCACCCTCCTGACTTCACCTTCTCCTTCTCCTTCTTCTACTTCTTCTGATTCACCCTCCAGACTTCACCTTCTCCTTCTCCTTCTTCTGCTTCTTCTGCTTCACCCTCCAGACTTCACCTTCTCCTTCCCCTTCTTCTGCTTCTTCTGCTTCGCCCTCCAGACTTCACCTTCTCCTTCTCCTTCTTCTGCTTCTTCTGCTTCACCCTCCAGACTTCACCTTCTCCTTCTCCTTCTTCTGCTTCTTCTGCTTCACTCTCCTAACTTCACCTTCTCCTTCTCCTCCTTCTACTTCTTCTGATTCACACTCCAGACTTCACCTTCTCCTTCTCCTTCTTCTGCTTCTTCTGCTTCACCCTCCAGACTTCACCTTCTCCTTCTCCTTCTTCTGCTTCTTCTGCTGCGCCCTCCAGACTTCACCTTCTCCTTCTCCTTCTTCTGCTTCTTCTGCTTCACCCTCCTGACTTCACCTTCTCCTTCTCCTTCTTCTACTTCTTCTGCTTCACCCCCCTGACTTCACCTGCTCCTTCTCCTTCTTCTGCTTCTTCTAATTCACCCTCCAGACTTCACCTTCTCCTTCTCCTTCTTCTGCTTCTTCTGATTCACCCTCCAGACTTCTCCTCCTCCTTCTCCTCCTTCTGCTTCTTCTGATTCACCCTCCTAACTTCACCTTCTCCTTCTCCTTCTTCTGCTTCTTCTGATTCACCCTCCTGACTTCACCTTCTCCTTCTCCTTCTTCTGCTTCTTCTGATTCACCCTCCAGACTTCACCTTCTCCTTCTCCTTCTTCTGCTTCTTCTGATTCACCCTCCAGACTTCACCTTCTCCTTCTCCTTCTTCTGATTCCTCTGATTCACCCTCCAGACCTCACCTTCTCCTTCTCCTACTTCTTCTGATTCACCCTCCAGACTTCATCTTTTCCTTCTCCTTCTTCTACTTCTTCTGATTCATCCTCCAGACTTCACCTTCTCCTTCTCCTTCTTCTACTTCTTCTGATTCACCCTCCAGTCTTCACCTTTTCCTTCTCCTTCTTCTGCTTCTTCTGATTCACCCTCCAGACTTCACCTTCTCCTTCTCCTTATAATGCTTCTTCTGATTCACCCTCCAGACTTCACCTTCTCCTCCTCCTTCTTCTGCTTCTTCTGATTCACCCTCCAGACTTCACCTTCTCCTTCTCCTTCTTCTGCTTCTTCTGATTCACCCTCCAGACTTCACCTACTCCTTCTCCTTCTTCTGCTTCTTCTGATTCACCCTCCAGACTTCACCTTCTCCTTCTCCTTCTTCTGCTTCTTCTGATTCACCCTCCAGACTTCACCTTCTCCTTCTCCTTCTTCTGCTTCTTCTGATTCACCCTTCAGACTTCACCTTCTCCTTCTCCTTCTTCTGCTTCTTCTGATTCACCCTCCAGACCTCTCCTTCTCCTTCTCCTTCATCTACTTCTTCTGATTCACCCTCCAGACTTCATCTTCTCCTTCTCCTTCTTCTGCTTCTTCTGATTCACCCTCCAGACTTCACCTTCTCCTTCTCCTTCTTCTGCTTCTTCTGATTCACCCTCCAGACTTCACCTTCTCCTTCTCCTTCTTCTACTTCTTCTGCTTCTCCCCCCTGACTTCACCTTCTCCTTCTCCTTCTTCTGCTTCTTCTGATTCACCCTCCTAACTTCACCTTCTCCTTCTCCTTCTTCTGCTTCTTCTGATTCACCCTCCTGACTTCACCTTCTCCTTCTCCTTCTTCTGCTTCTTCTGATTCACCCTCCAGACTTCACCTTCTCCTTCTCCTTCTTCTCATTCTTCCGCTTCACCCTCCAGACTTCACCTTCTCCTTCTCTTTCTTCAGCTTCTTCTGATTCACCCTCCAGACTTCACATTCTCCTTCTCCTTCTTCTGATTCTTCTGATTCACTCTCCAGACTTCAACTTCTACTTCTCCTTCTTCTGCTTCTTCTGATTCACCCTCCTGACTTCACCTTCTCCTTCTCCTTCTTCTACTTCTTCTGCTTCACCCTCCAGCCTCCAGACTTCACCTTCTCCTTCTCCGTCTTCTACTTCTTCTGATTCACCCTCCAGACTTCACCTTCTCCTTCTTCTGCTTCTTCTGATTCACCCTCCAGACTTCACCTTCTCCTTCTCCTTCTGCTTCTTCTGATTCACCCTCCAGACTTCACCATCTCCTTCTCCTTCTTCTGCTTCTTCTGATTCACCCTCCAGACTTCTCCTTCTCCTACTCCTTCTTCTACTTCTTCTGATTCACCCTCCAGACTTCATCTTCTCCTTCTCCTTCTTCTGCTTCTTCCGATTCACCCTCCAGACTTCACCTTCTCCTTCTCCTTCTTCTGCTTCTTCTGATTCACCCTCCAGACCTCACCTTCTCCTTCTCCTTCTTCTACTTCTTCTGATTCACCCTCCAGACTTCACCTTCTCCTTCTCCTTCTTCTACTTCTTCTGATTCACCCTCCAGACTTCACCTTCTCCTTCTCCTTCTTCTGCTTCTTCTGATTCACCCTCCAGACTTCACCTTCTCCTTCTCCTTCTTCTGCTTCTTCTGATTCACCCTCCAGACTTCACCTTCTCCTTCTCCTTCTTCTGCTTCTTCTGATTCACCCTTCAGACTTCACCTTCTCCTTCTCCTTCTTCTGCTTCTTCTGATTCACCCTCCAGACCTCACCTTCTCCTTCTCCTTCATCTACTTCTTCTGATTCACCCTCCAGACTTCATCTTCTCCTTCTCCTTCTTCTGCTTCTTCTGATTCACCCTCCAGACTTCACCTTCTCCTTCTCCTTCTTCTGCTTCTTCTGATTCACCCTCCAGACTTCACCTTCTCCTTCTCCTTCTTCTACTTCTTCTGCTTCACCCCCCTGACTTCACCTTCTCCTTCTCCTTCTTCTGCTTCTTCTGATTCACCCTCCTAACTTCACCTTCTCCTTCTCCTTCTTCTGCTTCTTCTGATTCACCCTCCTGACTTCACCTTCTCCTTCTCCTTCTTCTGCTTCTTCTGATTCACCCTCCAGACTTCACCTTCTCCTTCTCCTTCTTCTCATTCTTCTGATTCCCCCTCCAGACTTCACCTTCTCCTACTCCTTCTTCTACTTCTTCTGATTCACCCTCCAGACTTCACCTTCTCCTTCTCCTTCTTCTACTTCTTCTGATTCACCCTCCAGTCTTCACCTTCTACTTCTCCTTCTTCTGCTTCTTCTGCTTCACCCTCCAGACTTCACCTTCTCCTTCTCTTTCTTCAGCTTCTTCAGATTCACCGTCCAGACTTCACCTTCTCCTTCTCCTTCTTCTGATTCTTCTGATTCACTCTCCAGACTTCACCTTCTCCTTCTCCTTCTTCTGCTTCTTCTGATTCACCCTCCTGACTTCACCTTCTCCTTCTCCTTCTTCTACCTCTTCTGATTCACCCTCCTGACTTCACCTTCTCCTTCTCCTTCTTCTACTTCTTCTGCTTCACCCTACAGCCTCCAGAATTCACCTTCTCCTTCTCCGTCTTCTACTTCTTCTGATTCACCCTCCAGACTTCACCTTCTCCTTCTCCTTCTTCTGCTTCTTCTGATTCACCCTCTAGACTTCACCTTCTCCTTCTCCTACTTCTACTTCTTCTGATTCACCCTCCAGACTTCACCATCTCCTTCTCCTTCTTCTGCTTCTTCTGATTCACCCTCCAGACTTCTCCTTCTCCTACTCCTTCTTCCACTTCTTCTGATTCACCCTCCAGACTTCATCTTCTCCTTCTCCTTCTTCTGCTTCTTCTGATTCACCCTCCAGACTTCACCTTCTCCTTCTCCTTCTTCTGCTTCTTCTGATTCACCCTCCAGACTTCACCTTCTCCTTCTCCTTCTTCTACTTCTTCTGATTCACCCTCCAGACTTCACCTTCTCCTTCTCCTTCTTCTACTTCTTCTGATTCACCCTCCAGACTTCACCTTCTCCTTCTCCTTCTTCTGCTTCTTCTGATTCACCCTCCAGACTTCACCTTCTCCTTCTCCTTCTTCTGCTTCTTCTGATTCACACTCCAGACTTCACCTTTTTCTTCTCCTTCTTCTGCTTCTTCTGATTCACCCTTCAGACTTCACCATATCCTTCTCCTTCTTCTGCTTCTTCTGATTCACCCTCCAGACCTCACCTTCTCCTTCTCCTTCTTCTACTTCTTCTGATTCACCCTCCAGACTTCATCTTCTCCTCCTCCTTCTTCTGCTTCTTCTGATTCACCCTCCAGACTTCACCTTCTCCTTCTCCTTTTTCTGCTTCTTCTGATTCACCCTCCAGACTTCGCCTTCTCCTTCTCCTTCTTCTACTTCTTCTGATTCACCCTCCAGACTTCACCTTCTCCTTCTCCTTCTTCTACTTTTTCTGATTCACCCTCCAGTCTTCACCTCCTCCTTCTCCTTCTTCTGCTTCTTCTGATTCACCCTCCAGACTTCACCTTCTCCTTCTCCTTCTTCTGCTTCTTCTGATTCACCCTCCTGACTTCACCTTCTCATTCTCCTTCTTCTGCTTCTTCTGATTCACCCTCCAGACTTCACCTTCTCCTTCTCCTTCTTCTACTTCTTCTGATTCACCCTCCAGACTTCACCTTCTCGTTCTCCTTCTTCTGCTTCTTCTGATTCACCCTCCAGACTTCACCTTCTCCTTCTCCTTCGTCTACTTCTTCTGATTCACCCTCCAGACTACACCTTCTCCTTCTCCTTCTTCTACTTCTTCTGATTCACCCTCCAGACTTCACCTTCTCCTTCTCCTTCTTCTACTTCTTCTGATTCACCCTCCAGTCTTCAACTTCTCCTTCTCCTTCTTCTGCTTCTTCTGATTCACCCTCCAGACTTCACCTTCTCCTTCTCCTTCTTCTGCTTCTTCTGATTCACCCTCCTGACTTCACCTTCTCCTTCTCCTTCTTCTGCTTCTTCTGATTCACCCTCCAGAGTTCACCTTCTCCTTCTCCTTCTTCTACTTCTTTTGATTCACCCTCTAGACTTCACCTTCTCCTTCTCCTTCTTCTGCTTCTTCTGATTCACCCTCCAGACTTCACCTTCTCCTTCTCCTTCGTCTACTTCTTCTGATTCACCCTCCAGACTACACCATCTCCTTCTCCTTCTTCTACTTCTTCTGATTCACCCTCCAGACTTCACCTTCTACTTCTCCTTCTTCTGCTTCTTCTGATTCACCCTCCAGACTTCACCTTCTCCTTCTCCTTCTTCTTCTTCTACTGATTCACTCTCCAGACTTCACCTTCTCCTTCTCCTTCTTCTGCTTCTTCTGATTCACCCTCCAGACTTCACCTTCTCCTTCTCCTTCGTCTACTTCTTCTGATTCACCTTCCAGACTACACCTTCTCCTTCTCCTTCTTCTACTTCTTCTGATTCACCCTCCAGACTTCACCTTCTCCTTCTCCTTCTTCTGCTTCTTCTGATTCACCCTCCAGACTTCACCTTCTCCTTCTCCTTCTTCTACTTCTTCTGATTCACCCTCCAGACTTCACCTTCTCCTTCTCCTTCTTCTACTTCTTCTGATTCACCCTCCAGACTTCACCTTCTCCTTCTCCTTCTTCTACTTCTTCTGCTTCTCCCTCCAGACTTCACCTTCTCTTCTCCTTCTTCTGCTTCTTCTGATTCACCCTCCAGACTTCACCTTCTCCTTCTCCTTCTTCTACTTCTTCTGATTCACCCTCCAGACTTCACCTTCTCCTTCTCCTTCTTCTACTTCTTCTGATTCACCCTCCAGACTTCACCATCTCCTTCTCCTTCTTCTACTTCTTTTGATTCACCCTCCTGACTTCACCTTCTCCTTCTCCTTCTTCTGCTTCTTCTGCTTCACCCTCCAGACTTCACCTTCTCCTTCTCCTTCTTCTGCTTCTTCTGCTTCACCCTCCAGACTTCACCTTCTCCTTCTCCTTCTTCTGCTTCTTCTGCTTCACCCTCCTGACTTCACCTTCTCCTACTCCTTCTTCTACTTCTTCTGATTCACCCTCCAGACTTCACCTTCTCCTTCTCCTTCTTCTGCTTCTTCTGCTTCACCCTCCAGACTTCACCTTCTCCTTCTCCTTCTTCTGCTTCGCCCTCCAGACTTCACATTCTCCTTCTCCTTCTTCTGCTTCTTCTGCTTCACCCTCCAGACTTCACCTTCTCCTTCTCCTTCTTCTGCTTCTTCTGCTTCACCCTCCTGACTTCACCTTCTCCTTCTCCTTCTTCTACTTCTTCTGATTCACCCTCCAGACTTCACCTTCTCCTTCTCCTTCTTCTGCTTCTTCTGCTTCACCCTCCAGACTTCACCTTCTCCTTCTCCTTCTTCTGCTTCTTCTGCTGCGCCCTCCAGACTTCACCTTCTCCTTCTCCTTCTTCTGCTTCTTCTGCTTCACCCTCCTGACTTCACCTTCTCCTTCTCCTTCTTCTACTTCTTCTGCTTCACCCCCGTGACTTCACCTTCTCCTTCTCCTTCTTCTGCTTCTTCTGATTCACCCTCCTAACTTCACCTTCTCCTTCTCCTTCTTCTGCTTCTTCTGATTCACCCTCCTGACTTCACCTTCTCCTTCTCCTTCTTCTGCTTCTTCTGATTCACCCTCCAGACTTCACCTTCTCCTTCTCCTTCTTCTGCTTCTTCTGATTCACCTTCCAGACTTCACCTTCTCCTTCTCCTTCTTCTGCTTCTTCTGATTCACCCTCCAGACCTCACCTTCTCATTCTCCTTCTTCTACTTCTTCTGATTCACCCTTCAGACTTCATCTTCTCCTTCGCCTTCTTCTGCTTCTTCTGATTCACCCTCCAGACCTCACCTTCTCCTTCTCCTTCTTCTGCTTCTTCTGATTCACCCTCCAGACTTCACCTTCTCCTTCTCCTTCTTCTACTTCTTCTGATTCATCCTCCAGACTTCACCTTCTCCTTCTCCTTCTTCTACTTCTTCTGATTCACCCTCCAGTCTTCACCTTCTGCTTCTCCTTCTTCTGCTTCTTCTGCTTCACCCTCCAGACTTCACCCTCTCCTTCTCTTTCTTCTGCTTCTTCTGATTCACCCTCCAGACTTCACCTTCTCCTTCTCCTTCTTCTGATTCTTCTGATTCACCCTCCAGACTTCACCTTCTCCTTCTCCTTCTTCTGCTTCTTCTGATTCACCCTCCTGACTTCACCTTCTCCTTCTCCTTCTTCTACTTCTTCTGATTCACCCTCCTGACTTCACCTTCTCCTTCTCCTTCTTCTGCTTCTTCTGATTCACCCTCCAGACTTCAGCTTCTCCTTCTCCTTCTTCTACTTCTTCTGATTCACCCTCCAGACTTCACCTTCTCCTTCTCCTTCTTCTACTTCTTCTGATTCACCCTCCTGACTTCACGTTCTGCTTCTCCTTCTTCTGCTTCTTCTGCTTCACCCTCCAGACTTCACCTTCTCCTTCTCCTTCTTCTGCTTCTTCTGCTTCACCCTCCAGACTTTACCTTCTCCTTCTCCTTCTTCTGCTTCTTCTGCTTCACCCTCCTGACTTCACCTTCTCCTTCTCCTTCTTCTACTTCTTCTGATTCACCCTCCAGACTTCACCTTCTCCTTCTCCTTCTTCTGCTTCTTCTGCTTCACCCTCCAGACTTCACCTTCTCCTTCTCCTTCTTCTGCTTCTTCTGCTTCACTCTCCTGACTTCACCTTCTCCTTCTCCTTCTTCTACTTCTTCTGATTCACCCTCCAGACTTCACCTTCTCCTTCTCCTTCTTCTGCTTCTTCTGCTTCACCCTCCAGACTTCACCTTCTCCTTCTCCTTCTTCTGCTTCTTCTGCTTCACCCTCCTGACTCACCTTCTCCTTCTCCTTCTTCTACTTCTTCTGCTTCACCCCCTGACTTCACCTGCTCCTTCTCCTTCTTCTGCTTCTTCTGATTCACCCTCCTAACTTTACCTTCTCCTGCTCCTTCTTCTGCTTCTTCTGAATCACCCTCCTGACTTCACCTTCTCCTTCTCCTTCTTCTGCTTCTTCTAATTCACCCTCCAGACTTCACCTTCTCCTTTTCCTTCTTCTGCTTCTTCTGATTCACGCTCCAGACTTCACCTTCTCCTTCTCCTTCTTCTGCTTCTTCTGATTCACCCTCCTAACTTCACCTTCTCCTTCTCCTTCTTCTGCTTCTTCTGATTCACCCTCCTGACTTCACCTTCTCCTTCTCCTTCTTCTGCTTCTTCTGATTCACCCTCCAGACTTCACCTTCTCCTTCTCCTTCTTCTGCTTCTTCTGATTCACCCTCCAGACTTCAGCTTCTCCTTCTCCTTCTTCTGCTTCTTCTGATTCACCCTCCAGACCTCACCTTCTCCTTCTCCTTCTTCTACTTCTTCTGATTCACCCTCCAGACTTCATCTTCTCCTTCTCCTTCTTCTACTTCTTCTGATTCATCCTCCAGACTTCACCTTCTCCTTCTCCTTCTTCTACTTCTTCTGATTCACCCTCCAGTCTTCACCTTCTTCTTCTCCTTCTTCTGTTTCTTCTGCTTCACCCTCCAGACTTCACTTTCTCCTTCTCTTTCTTCTGCTTCTTCTGATTCACCCTCCAGACTTCACCTTCTCCTTCTCCTTATAATGCTTCTTCTGATTCACCCTCCAGACTTCACCTTCTCCTCCTCCTTCTTCTGCTTCTTCTGATTCACCCTCCAGACTTCACCTTCTCCTTCTCCTTCTTCTGCTTCTTCTGATTCACCCTCCAGACTTCACCTTCTCCTTCTCCTTCTTCTGCTTCTTCTGATTCACCCTCCAGACCTCACCTTCTCCTTCTCCTTCTTCTACTTCTTCTGATTCACCCTCCAGACTTCATCTTCTCCTTCTCCTTCCTCTACTTCTTCTGATTCATCCTCCAGACTTCACCTTCTCCTTCTCCTTCTTCTACTTCTTCTGATTCACCCTCCAGTCTTCACCTTCTCCTTCTCCTTCTTCTGTTTCTTCTGCTTCACCCTCCAGACTTCACTTTCTCCTTCTCTTTCTTCTGCTTCTTCTGATTCACCCTCCAGACTTCACCTTCTCCTTCTCCTTATAATGCTTCTTCTGATTCACCCTCCAGACTTCACCTTCTCCTCCTCCTTCTTCTGCTTCTTCTGATTCACCCTCCAGACTTCACCTTCTCCTTCTCCTTCTTCTGCATCTTCTGATTCACCCTCCAGACTTCACCTTCTCCTTCTCCTTCTTCTACTTCTTCTGATTCACCCCCCAGACTTCATCTTCTCCTTCTCCTTCTTCTGCTTCTTCCGATTCACCCTCCAGACTTCACCTTCTCCTTCTCCTTCTTCTGCTTCTTCTGATTCACCCTCCAGACTTCACCTTCTCCTTCTCCTTCTTCTACTTCTTCTGATTCACCCTCCAGACTTCACCTTCTCCTTCTCCTTCTTCTAATTCTTCTGATTCACCCTCCAGACTTCACCTTCTCCTTCTCCTTCTTCTGCTTCTTCTGATTCACCCTCCAAACTTCAACTTCTCCTTCTCCTTCTTCTGCTTCTTCTGATTCACCCTCCAGACTTCACCTTCTCCTTCTCCTTCTTCTGCTTCTTCTGATTCACCTTTCAGACTTCACCTTCTCCTTCTCCTTCTTCTGCTTCTTCTGATTCACCCTCCAGACCTCACCTTCTCCTTCTCCTTCATCTACTTCTTCTGATTCACCCTCCAGACTTCATCTTCTCCTTCTCCTTCTTCTGCTTCTTCTGATTCACCCTCCAGACTTCACCTTCTCCTTCTCCTTCTTCTGCTTCTTCTGATTCACCCTCCAGACTTCACCTTCTCCTTCTCCTTCTTCTACTTCTTCTGCTTCACCACCCTGACTTCACCTTCTCCTTCTCCTTCTTCTGCTTCTTCTGATTCACCCTCCTAACTTCACCTTCTCCTTCTCCTTCTTCTGCTTCTTCTGATTCACCCTCCTGACTTCACCTTCTCCTTCTCCTTCTTCTGCTTCTTCTGATTCACCCTCCAGACTTCACCTTCTCCTTCTCCTTCTTCTCATTCTTCTGATTCACCCTCCAGACTTCACCTTCTCCTACTCCTTCTTCGACTTCTTCTGATTCACCCTCCAGACTTCACCTTCTCCTTCTCCTTCTTCTACTTCTTCTGATTCACCCTCCAGTCTTCACCTTCTCCTTCTCCTTCTTCTGCTTCTTCTGCTTCACCCTCCAGACTTCACCTTCTCCTTCTCTTTCTTCAGCTTCTTCTGATTCACCCTCCAGACTTCACCTTCTCCTTCTCCTTCTTCTGATTCTTCTGATTCACTCTCCAGACTTCACCTTCTCCTTCTCCTTCTTCTGCTTCTTCTGATTCACCCTCCTGACTTCACCTTCTCCTTCTCCTTCTTCTACCTCTTCTGATTCACCCTCCTGACTTCACCTTCTCCTTCTCCTTCTTCTACTTCTTCTGATTCACCCTCCAGACTTCACCTTCTCCTTCTCCTTCTTCTGCTTCTTCTGATTCACCCTCCAGACTTCACCTTCTCCTTCTCCTTCGTCTACTTCTTCTGATTCACCCTCCAGACTACACCTTCTCCTTCTCCTTCTTCTACTTCTTCTGATTCACCCTCCAGACTTCACCTTCTCCTGCTCCTTCTTCTACTTCTTGTGATTCACCCTCCAGACTTCACCTTCTCCTTCTCCTTCTTCTACTTCTTCTGATTCACCCTCCAGACTTCACCTTCTCCTTCTCCTTCTTCTACTTCTTCTGCTTCTCCCTCCAGACTTCACCTTCTCCTTCTCCTTCTTCTGCTTCTTCTGATTCACCCTCCAGACTTCACCTTCTCCTTCTCCTTCTTCTACTTCTTCTGATTCACCCTCCAGACTTCAGCTTCTCCT
The DNA here is from genome assembly GCF_052327205.1 of Somniosus microcephalus. Lineage (NCBI taxonomy): Eukaryota > Metazoa > Chordata > Chondrichthyes > Squaliformes > Somniosidae > Somniosus > Somniosus microcephalus. The sequence continues at coordinate 74,845 of NW_028225667.1, read as the reverse complement.
TCTCCTTCTTCTACTTCTTCTGATTCACCCTCCAGATTTCACCTTCTCCTTCTCCTTCTTCTACTTCTTCTGATTCACCCTCCTGACTTCACGTTCTCCTTCTCCTTCTTCTGCTTCTTCTGCTTCACCCTCCAGACTTCACCTTCTCCTTCTCCTTCTTCTGCTTCTTCTGCTTCACCCTCCAGACTTTACCTTCTCCTTCTCCTTCTTCTGCTTCTTCTGCTTCACCCTCCTGACTTCACCTTCTCCTTCTCCTTCTTCTACTTCTTCTGATTCACCCTCCAGACTTCACCTTCTCCTTCTCCTTCTTCTGCTTCTTCTGCTTCACCCTCCAGACTTCACCTTCTCCTTCCCCTTCTTCTGCTTCTTCTGCTTCGCCCTCCAGACTTCACCTTCTCCTTCTCCTTCTTCTGCTTCTTCTGCTTCACCCTCCAGACTTCACCTTCTCCTTCTCCTTCTTCTGCTTCTTCTGCTTCACTCTCCTGACTTCACCTTCTCCTTCTCCTTCTTCTACTTCTTCTGATTCACCCTCCAGACTTCACCTTCTCCTTCTCCTTCTTCTGCTTCTTCTGATTCACCCTCCAGACTTCACCTTCTCCTTCTCCTTCGTCTACTTCTTCTGATTCACCCTCCAGACTACACCTTCTCCTTCTCCTTCTTCTACTTCTTCTGATTCACCCTCCAGACTTCACCTTCTCCTTCTCCTTCTTCTGCTTCTTCTGATTCACCCTCCAGACTTCACCTTCTCCTGCTCCTTCTTCTACTTCTTGTGGTTCACCCTCCAGACTTCACCTTCTCCTTCTCCTTATAATGCTTCTTCTGATTCACCCTCCAGACTTCACCTTCTCCTCCTCCTTCTTCTGCTTCTTCTGATTCACCCTCCAGACTTCACCTTCTCCTTCTCCTTCTTCTGCATCTTCTGATTCACCCTCCAGACTTCATCTTCTCCTTCTCCTTCTTCTGCTTCTTCCGATTCACCCTCCAGACTTCACCTTCTCCTTCTCCTTCTTCTGCTTCTTCTGATTCACCCTCCAGACTTCACCTTCTCCTTCTCCTTCTTCTACTTCTTCTGATTCACCCTCCAGACTTCACCTTCTCCTTCTCCTTCTTCTACTTCTTTTGATTCACCCTCCAGACTTCACCTTCTCCTTCTCTTTCTTCTGCTTCTTCTGATTCACCCTCCAGACTTCACCTTCTCCTTCTTCTTCTTCTACTTCTTCTGCTTCACCCTCCAGACTTCACCTTCTCCTTCTCCTTCTTCTACTTCTTCTGATTCACCCTCCAGACTTCACCTTCTCCTTCTCCTTCTTCTGCTTCTTCTGATTCACCCTCCAGACTTCACCTTCTCCTTCTCCTTATTCTGCTTCTTCTGATTCACCCTCCAGACTTCACCTTCTCCTTCTCCTTCTTCTGCTTCTTCTGATTCACCCTCCAGACTTCACCTTCTCCTTCTCCTTCTTCTGCTTCTTCTGATTCACCCTCCAGACTTCACCTTCTCCTTCTCCTTCTTCTGCTTCTTCTGATTCACCCTCCAGACTTCACCTTCTCCTTCTCCTTCTTCTACTCCTTCTGATTCACCCTCCAGACTTCACCTTCTCCTTCTCCTTCTTCTGCTGCTTCTGATTCACCCTCCAGACTTCACCTTCTCCTTCTCCTTATTCTGCTTCTTCTGATTCACCCTCCAGACTTCACCTTCTCCTTCTCCTTCTTCTGCTTCTTCTGATTCACCCTGCAGACTTCACCTTCTCCTTCTCCTTCTTCTGCTTCTTCTGATTCACCCTCCAGACTTCACCTTCTCCTTCTCCTTCTTCTACTTCTTCTGATTCACCCTCCAGACTTCACCTTCTCCTTCTCCTTCTTCTGCTTCTTCTGATTCACCCTCCAGACTTCACCTTCTCCTTCTCCTTCGTCTACTTCTTCTGATTCACCCTCCAGACTACACCTTCTCCTTCTCCTTCTTCTACTTCTTCTGATTCACCCTCCAGACTTCACCTTCTCCTTCTCCTTCTTCTGCTTCTTCTGATTCACCCTCCAGACTTCACCTTCTCCTGCTCCTTCTTCTACTTCTTGTGATTCACCCTCCAGACTTCACCTTCTCCTTCTCCTTCTTCTGCTTCTTCTGATTCACCCTCCAGACTTCACCTTCTCCTTCTCCTTCTTCTACTTCTTCTGATTCACCCTCCAGACTTCAGCTTCTCCTTCTCCTTCTTCTACTTCTTCTGATTCACCCTCCAGACTTCACCTTCTCCTTCTCCTTCTTCTACTTCTTCTGATTCACCCTCCTGACTTCACGTTCTCCTTCTCCTTCTTCTGCTTCTTCTGCTTCACCCTCCAGACTTCACCTTCTCCTTCTCCTTCTTCTGCTTCTTCTGCTTCACCCTCCAGACTTTACCTTCTCCTTCTCCTTCTTCTGCTTCTTCTGCTTCACCCTCCTGACTTCACCTTCTCCTTCTCCTTCTTCTACTTCTTCTGATTCAACCTCCAGACTTCACCTTCTCCTTCTCCTTCTTCTGCTTCTTCTGCTTCACCCTCCAGACTTCACCTTCTCCTTCCCCTTCTTCTGCTTCTTCTGCTTCGCCCTCCAGACTTCACCTTCTCCTTCTCCTTCTTCTGCTTCTTCTGCTTCACCCTCCAGACTTCACCTTCTCCTTCTCCTTCGTCTACTTCTTCTGATTCACCCTCCAGACTACACCTTCTCCTTCTCCTTCTTCTACTTCTTCTGATTCACCCTCCAGACTTCACCTTCTCCTTCTCCTTCTTCTGCTTCTTCTGATTCACCCTCCAGACTTCACCTTCTCCTGCTCCTTCTTCTACTTCTTGTGGTTCACCCTCCAGACTTCACCTTCTCCTTCTCCTTATAATGCTTCTTCTGATTCACCCTCCAGACTTCACCTTCTCCTCCTCCTTCTTCTGCTTCTTCTGATTCACCCTCCAGACTTCACCTTCTCCTTCTCCTTCTTCTGCATCTTCTGATTCACCCTCCAGACTTCATCTTCTCCTTCTCCTTCTTCTGCTTCTTCCGATTCACCCTCCAGACTTCACCTTCTCCTTCTCCTTCTTCTGCTTCTTCTGATTCACCCTCCAGACTTCACCTTCTCCTTCTCCTTCTTCTACTTCTTCTGATTCACCCTCCAGACTTCACCTTCTCCTTCTCCTTCTTCTACTTCTTTTGATTCACCCTCCAGACTTCACCTTCTCCTTCTCTTTCTTCTGCTTCTTCTGATTCACCCTCCAGACTTCACCTTCTCCTTCTTCTTCTTCTACTTCTTCTGCTTCACCCTCCAGACTTCACCTTCTCCTTCTCCTTCTTCTACTTCTTCTGATTCACCCTCCAGACTTCACCTTCTCCTTCTCCTTCTTCTGCTTCTTCTGATTCACCCTCCAGACTTCACCTTCTCCTTCTCCTTATTCTGCTTCTTCTGATTCACCCTCCAGACTTCACCTTCTCCTTCTCCTTCTTCTGCTTCTTCTGATTCACCCTCCAGACTTCACCTTCTCCTTCTCCTTCTTCTGCTTCTTCTGATTCACCCTCCAGACTTCACCTTCTCCTTCTCCTTCTTCTGCTTCTTCTGATTCACCCTCCAGACTTCACCTTCTCCTTCTCCTTCTTCTACTCCTTCTGATTCACCCTCCAGACTTCACCTTCTCCTTCTCCTTCTTCTGCTGCTTCTGATTCACCCTCCAGACTTCACCTTCTCCTTCTCCTTATTCTGCTTCTTCTGATTCACCCTCCAGACTTCACCTTCTCCTTCTCCTTCTTCTGCTTCTTCTGATTCACCCTGCAGACTTCACCTTCTCCTTCTCCTTCTTCTGCTTCTTCTGATTCACCCTCCAGACTTCACCTTCTCCTTCTCCTTCTTCTACTTCTTCTGATTCACCCTCCAGACTTCACCTTCTCCTTCTCCTTCTTCTGCTTCTTCTGATTCACCCTCCAGACTTCACCTTCTCCTTCTCCTTCGTCTACTTCTTCTGATTCACCCTCCAGACTACACCTTCTCCTTCTCCTTCTTCTACTTCTTCTGATTCACCCTCCAGACTTCACCTTCTCCTTCTCCTTCTTCTGCTTCTTCTGATTCACCCTCCAGACTTCACCTTCTCCTGCTCCTTCTTCTACTTCTTGTGATTCACCCTCCAGACTTCACCTTCTCCTTCTCCTTCTTCTGCTTCTTCTGATTCACCCTCCAGACTTCACCTTCTCCTTCTCCTTCTTCTACTTCTTCTGATTCACCCTCCAGACTTCAGCTTCTCCTTCTCCTTCTTCTACTTCTTCTGATTCACCCTCCAGACTTCACCTTCTCCTTCTCCTTCTTCTACTTCTTCTGATTCACCCTCCTGACTTCACGTTCTCCTTCTCCTTCTTCTGCTTCTTCTGCTTCACCCTCCAGACTTCACCTTCTCCTTCTCCTTCTTCTGCTTCTTCTGCTTCACCCTCCAGACTTTACCTTCTCCTTCTCCTTCTTCTGCTTCTTCTGCTTCACCCTCCTGACTTCACCTTCTCCTTCTCCTTCTTCTACTTCTTCTGATTCAACCTCCAGACTTCACCTTCTCCTTCTCCTTCTTCTGCTTCTTCTGCTTCACCCTCCAGACTTCACCTTCTCCTTCCCCTTCTTCTGCTTCTTCTGCTTCGCCCTCCAGACTTCACCTTCTCCTTCTCCTTCTTCTGCTTCTTCTGCTTCACCCTCCAGACTTCACCTTCTCCTTCTCCTTCTTCTGCTTCTTCTGCTTCACTCTCCTGACTTCACCTTCTCCTTCTCCTTCTTCTACTTCTTCTGATTCACCCTCCAGACTTCACCTTCTCCTTCTCCTTCTTCTGCTTCTTCTGCTTCACCCTCCAGACTTCACCTTCTCCTTCTCCTTCTTCTGCTTCTTCTGCTTCACCCTCCTGACTTCACCTTCTCCTTCTCCTTCTTCTACTTCTTCTGCTTCACCCCCTGACTTCACCTGCTCCTTCTCCTTCTTCTGCTTCTTCTGATTCACCCTCCTAACTTTACCTTCTCCTGCTCCTTCTTCTGCTTCTTCTGATTCACCCTCCTGACTTCACCTTCTCCTTCTCCTTCTTCTGCTTCTTCTAATTCACCCTCCAGACTTCACCTTCTCCTTTTCCTTCTTCTGCTTCTTCTGATTCACCCTCCAGACTTCACCTTCTCCTTCTCCTTCTTCTGCTTCTTCTGATTCACCCTCCTAACTTCACCTTCTCCTTCTCCTTCTTCTGCTTCTTCTGATTCACCCTCCTGACTTCACCTTCTCCTTCTCCTTCTTCTGCTTCTTCTGATTCACCCTCCAGACTTCACCTTCTCCTTCTCCTTCTTCTGCTTCTTCTGATTCACCCTCCAGACTTCACCTTCTCCTTCTCCTTCTTCTGCTTCTTCTGATTCACCCTCCAGACCTCACCTTCTCCTTCTCCTTCTTCTACTTCTTCTGATTCACCCTCCAGACTTCATCTTCTCCTTCTCCTTCTTCTACTTCTTCTGATTCATCCTCCAGACTTCACCTTCTCCTTCTCCTTCTTCTACTTCTTCTGATTCACCCTCCAGTCTTCACCTTCTTCTTCTCCTTCTTCTGTTTCTTCTGCTTCACCCTCCAGACTTCACTGTCTCCTTCTCTTTCTTCTGCTTCTTCTGATTCACCCTCCAGACTTCACCTTCTCCTTCTCCTTATAATGCTTCTTCTGATTCACCCTCCAGACTTCACCTTCTCCTCCTCCTTCTTCTGCTTCTTCTGATTCACCCTCCAGACTTCACCTTCTCCTTCTCCTTCTTCTGCTTCTTCTGATTCACCCTCCAGACTTCACCTTCTCCTTCTCCTTCTTCTGCTTCTTCTGATTCACCCTCCAGACCTCACCTTCTCCTTCTCCTTCTTCTACTTCTTCTGATTCACCCTCCAGACTTCATCTTCTCCTTCTCCTTCCTCTACTTCTTCTGATTCATCCTCCAGACTTCACCTTCTCCTTCTCCTTCTTCTACTTCTTCTGATTCACCCTCCAGTCTTCACCTTCTCCTTCTCCTTCTTCTGTTTCTTCTGCTTCACCCTCCAGACTTCACTTTCTCCTTCTCTTTCTTCTGCTTCTTCTGATTCACCCTCCAGACTTCACCTTCTCCTTCTCCTTATAATGCTTCTTCTGATTCACCCTCCAGACTTCACCTTCTCCTCCTCCTTCTTCTGCTTCTTCTGATTCACCCTCCAGACTTCACCTTCTCCTTCTCCTTCTTCTGCATCTTCTGATTCACCCTCCAGACTTCACCTTCTCCTTCTCCTTCTTCTACTTCTTCTGATTCACCCTCCAGACTTCATCTTCTCCTTCTCCTTCTTCTGCTTCTTCCGATTCACCCTCCAGACTTCACCTTCTCCTTCTCCTTCTTATGCTTCTTCTGATTCACCCTCCAGACTTCACCTTCTCCTTCTCCTTCTTCTAGTTCTTCTGATTCACCCTCCAGACTTCACCTTCTCCTTCTCCTTCTTCTAATTCTTCTGATTCACCCTCCAGACTTCACCTTCTCCTCCTTCTTCTGCTTCTTCTGATTCACCCTCCAGACTTCAACTTCTCCTTCTCCTTCTTCTGCTTCTTCTGATTCACCCTCCAGACTTCACCTTCTCCTTCTCCTTCTTCTGCTTCTTCTGATTCACCCTTCAGACTTCACCTTCTCCTTCTCCTTCTTCTGCTTCTTCTGATTCACCCTCCAGACCTCACCTTCTCCTTCTCCTTCATCTACTTCTTCTGATTCACCCTCCAGACTTCATCTTCTCCTTCTCCTTCTTCTGCTTCTTCTGATTCACCCTCCAGACTTCACCTTCTCCTTCTCCTTCTTCTGCTTCTTCTGATTCACCCTCCAGACTTCACCTTCTCCTTCTCCTTCTTCTACTTCTTCTGCTTCACCACCCTGACTTCACCTTCTCCTTCTCCTTCTTCTGCTTCTTCTGATTCACCCTCCTAACTTCACCTTCTCCTTCTCCTTCTTCTGCTTCTTCTGATTCACCCTCCTGACTTCACCTTCTCCTTCTCCTTCTTCTGCTTCTTCTGATTCACCCTCCAGACTTCACCTTCTCCTTCTCCTTCTTCTCATTCTTCTGATTCACCCTCCAGACTTCACCTTCTCCTACTCCTTCTTCGACTTCTTCTGATTCACCCTCCAGACTTCACCTTCTCCTTCTCCTTCTTCTACTTCTTCTGATTCACCCTCCAGTCTTCACCTTCTCCTTCTCCTTCTTCTGCTTCTTCTGCTTCACCCTCCAGACTTCACCTTCTCCTTCTCTTTCTTCAGCTTCTTCTGATTCACCCTCCAGACTTCACCTTCTCCTTCTCCTTCTTCTGATTCTTCTGATTCACTCTCCAGACATCACCTTCTCCTTCTCCTTCTTCTGCTTCTTCTGATTCACCCTCCTGACTTCACCTTCTCCTTCTCCTTCTTCTACCTCTTCTGATTCACCCTCCTGACTTCACCTTCTCCTTCTCCTTCTTCTACTTCTTCTGATTCACCCTCCAGACTTCACCTTCTCCTTCTCCTTCTTCTGCTTCTTCTGATTCACCCTCCAGACTTCACCTTCTCCTTCTCCTTCGTCTACTTCTTCTGATTCACCCTCCAGACTACACCTTCTCCTTCTCCTTCTTCTACTTCTTCTGATTCACCCTCCAGACTTCACCTTCTCCTTCTCCTTCTTCTGCTTCTTCTGATTCACCCTCCAGACTTCACCTTCTCCTGCTCCTTCTTCTACTTCTTGTGATTCACCCTCCAGACTTCACCTTCTCCTTCTCCTTCTTCTACTTCTTCTGATTCACCCTCCAGACTTCACCTTCTCCTTCTCCTTCTTCTACTTCTTCTGCTTCTCCCTCCAGACTTCACCTTCTCCTTCTCCTTCTTCTGCTTCTTCTGATTCACCCTCCAGACTTCACCTTCTCCTTCTCCTTCTTCTACTTCTTCTGATTCACCCTCCAGACTTCAGCTTCTCCTTCTCCTTCTTCTACTTCTTCTGATTCACCCTCCAGATTTCACCTTCTCCTTCTCCTTCTTCTACTTCTTCTGATTCACCCTCCTGACTTCACGTTCTCCTTCTCCTTCTTCTGCTTCTTCTGCTTCACCCTCCAGACTTCACCTTCTCCTTCTCCTTCTTCTGCTTCTTCTGCTTCACCCTCCAGACTTTACCTTCTCCTTCTCCTTCTTCTGCTTCTTCTGCTTCACCCTCCTGACTTCACCTTCTCCTTCTCCTTCTTCTACTTCTTCTGATTCACCCTCCAGACTTCACCTTCTCCATCTCCTTCTTCTGCTTCTTCTGCTTCACCCTCCAGACTTCACCTTCTCCTTCCCCTTCTTCTGCTTCTTCTGCTTCGCCCTCCAGACTTCACCTTCTCCTTCTCCTTCTTCTGCTTCTTCTGCTTCACCCTCCAGACTTCACCTTCTCCTTCTCCTTCTTCTGCTTCTTCTGCTTCACTCTCCTGACTTCACCTTCTCCTTCTCCTTCTTCTACTTCTTCTGATTCACCCTCCAGACTACACCTTCTCCTTCTCCTTCTTCTACTTCTTCTGATTCACCCTCCAGACTTCACCTTCTCCTTCTCCTTCTTCTGCTTCTTCTGATTCACCCTCCAGACTTCACCTTCTCCTTCTCCTTCTTCTACTTCTTCTGCTTCACCACCCTGACTTCACCTTCTCCTTCTCCTTCTTCTGCTTCTTCTGATTCACCCTCCTAACTTCACCTTCTCCTTCTCCTTCTTCTGCTTCTTCTGATTCACCCTCCTGACTTCACCTTCTCCTTCTCCTTCTTCTGCTTCTTCTGATTCACCCTCCAGACTTCACCTTCTCCTTCTCCTTCTTCTCATTCTTCTGATTCACCCTCCAGACTTCACCTTCTCCTACTCCTTCTTCGACTTCTTCTGATTCACCCTCCAGACTTCACCTTCTCCTTCTCCTTCTTCTACTTCTTCTGATTCACCCTCCAGTCTTCACCTTCTCCTTCTCCTTCTTCTGCTTCTTCTGCTTCACCCTCCAGACTTCACCTTCTCCTTCTCTTTCTTCAGCTTCTTCTGATTCACCCTCCAGACTTCACCTTCTCCTTCTCCTTCTTCTGATTCTTCTGATTCACTCTCCAGACATCACCTTCTCCTTCTCCTTCTTCTGCTTCTTCTGATTCACCCTCCTGACTTCACCTTCTCCTTCTCCTTCTTCTACCTCTTCTGATTCACCCTCCTGACTTCACCTTCTCCTTCTCCTTCTTCTACTTCTTCTGATTCACCCTCCAGACTTCACCTTCTCCTTCTCCTTCTTCTGCTTCTTCTGATTCACCCTCCAGACTTCACCTTCTCCTTCTCCTTCGTCTACTTCTTCTGATTCACCCTCCAGACTACACCTTCTCCTTCTCCTTCTTCTACTTCTTCTGATTCACCCTCCAGACTTCACCTTCTCCTTCTCCTTCTTCTGCTTCTTCTGATTCACCCTCCAGACTTCACCTTCTCCTGCTCCTTCTTCTACTTCTTGTGATTCACCCTCCAGACTTCACCTTCTCCTTCTCCTTCTTCTACTTCTTCTGATTCACCCTCCAGACTTCACCTTCTCCTTCTCCTTCTTCTACTTCTTCTGCTTCTCCCTCCAGACTTCACCTTCTCCTTCTCCTTCTTCTGCTTCTTCTGATTCACCCTCCAGACTTCACCTTCTCCTTCTCCTTCTTCTACTTCTTCTGATTCACCCTCCAGACTTCAGCTTCTCCTTCTCCTTCTTCTACTTCTTCTGATTCACCCTCCAGATTTCACCTTCTCCTTCTCCTTCTTCTACTTCTTCTGATTCACCCTCCTGACTTCACGTTCTCCTTCTCCTTCTTCTGCTTCTTCTGCTTCACCCTCCAGACTTCACCTTCTCCTTCTCCTTCTTCTGCTTCTTCTGCTTCACCCTCCAGACTTTACCTTCTCCTTCTCCTTCTTCTGCTTCTTCTGCTTCACCCTCCTGACTTCACCTTCTCCTTCTCCTTCTTCTACTTCTTCTGATTCACCCTCCAGACTTCACCTTCTCCATCTCCTTCTTCTGCTTCTTCTGCTTCACCCTCCAGACTTCACCTTCTCCTTCCCCTTCTTCTGCTTCTTCTGCTTCGCCCTCCAGACTTCACCTTCTCCTTCTCCTTCTTCTGCTTCTTCTGCTTCACCCTCCAGACTTCACCTTCTCCTTCTCCTTCTTCTGCTTCTTCTGCTTCACTCTCCTGACTTCACCTTCTCCTTCTCCTTCTTCTACTTCTTCTGATTCACCCTCCAGACTACACCTTCTCCTTCTCCTTCTTCTACTTCTTCTGATTCACCCTCCAGACTTCACCTTCTCCTTCTCCTTCTTCTGCTTCTTCTGATTCACCCTCCAGACTTCACCTTCTCCTGCTCCTTCTTCTACTTCTTGTGGTTCACCCTCCAGACTTCACCTTCTCCTTCTCCTTCTTCTACTTCTTCTGATTCACCCTCCAGACTTCACCTTCTCCTTCTCCTTCTTCTACTTCTTCTGCTTCTCCCTCCAGACTTCACCTTCTCCTTCTCCTTCTTCTGCTTCTTCTGATTCACCCTCCAGACTTCACCTTCTCCTTCTCCTTCTTCTACTTCTTCTGATTCACCCTCCAGACTTCAGCTTCTCCTTCTCCTTCTTCTACTTCTTCTGATTCACCCTCCAGACTTCACCTTCTCCTTCTCCTTCTTCTACTTCTTCTGATTCACCCTCCTGACTTCACGTTCTCTTTCTCCTTCTTCTGCTTCTTCTGCTTCACCCTCCAGACTTCACCTTCTCCTTCTCCTTCTTCTGCTTCTTCTGCTTCACCCTCCAGACTTTACCTTCTCCTTCTCCTTCTTCTGCTTCTTCTGCTTCACCCTCCTGACTTCACCTTCTCCTTCTCCTTCTTCTACTTCTTCTGATTCACCCTCCAGACTTCACCTTCTCCTTCTCCTTCTTCTGCTTCTTCTGCTTCACCCTCCAGACTTCACCTTCTCCTTCCCCTTCTTCTGCTTCTTCTGCTTCGCCCTCCAGACTTCACCTTCTCCTTCTCCTTCTTCTGCTTCTTCTGCTTCACCCTCCAGACTTCACCTTCTCCTTCTCCTTCTTCTGCTTCTTCTGCTTCACTCTCCTGACTTCACCTTCTCCTTCTCCTTCTTCTACTTCTTCTGATTCACCCTCCAGGCTTCACCTTCTCCTTCTCCTTCTTCTGCTTCTTCTGCTTCACCCTCCAGACTTCACCTTCTCCTTCTCCTTCTTCTGCTTCTTCTGCTTCACCCTCCTGACTTCACCTTCTCCTTCTCCTTCTTCTACTTCTTCTGCTTCACCCCCTGACTTCACCTGCTCCTTCTCCTTCTTCTGCTTCTTCTGATTCACCCTCCTAACTTTACCTTCTCCTGCTCCTTCTTCTGCTTCTTCTGATTCACCCTCCTGACTTCACCTTCTCCTTCTCCTTCTTCTGCTTCTTCTAATTCACCCTCCAGACTTCACCTTCTCCTTTTCCTTCTTCTGCTTCTTCTGATTCACCCTCCAGACTTCACCTTCTCCTTCTCCTTCTTCTGCTTCTTCTGATTCACCCTCCTAACTTCACCTTCTCCTTCTCCTTCTTCTGCTTCTTCTGATTCACCCTCCTGACTTCACCTTCTCCTTCTCCTTCTTCTGCTTCTTCTGATTCACCTTCCAGACTTCACCTTCTCCTTCTCCTTCTTCTGCTTCTTCTGATTCACCCTCCAGACTTCACCTTCTCCTTCTCCTTCTTCTGCTTCTTCTGATTCACCCTCCAGACCTCACCTTCTCCTTCTCCTTCTTCTACTTCTTCTGATTCACCCTCCAGACTTCATCTTCTCCTTCTCCTTCTTCTACTTCTTCTGATTCATCCTCCAGACTTCACCTTCTCCTTCTTCTTCTACTTCTTCTGATTCACCCTCCAGTCTTCACCTTCTCCTTCTCCTTCTTCTGTTTCTTCTGCTTCACCCTCCAGACTTCACTTTCTCCTTCTCTTTCTTCTGCTTCTTCTGATTCACCCTCCAGACTTCACCTTCTCCTTCTCCTTATAATGCTTCTTCTGATTCACCCTCCAGACTTCACCTTCTCCTCCTCCTTCTTCTGCTTCTTCTGATTCACCCTCCAGACTTCACCTTCTCCTTCTCCTTCTTCTGCTTCTTCTGATTCACCCTCCAGACTTCACCTTTTCCTTCTCCTTCTTCTGCTTCTTCTGATTCACCCTCCAGACCTCACCTTCTCCTTCTCCTTCTTCTACTTCTTCTGATTCACCCTCCAGACTTCATCTTCTCCTTCTCCTTCCTCTACTTCTTCTGATTCATCCTCCAGACTTCACCTTCTCCTTCTCCTTCTTCTACTTCTTCTGATTCACCCTCCAGTCTTCACCTTCTCCTTCTCCTTCTTCTGTTTCTTCTGCTTCACCCTCCAGACTTCACTTTCTCCTTCTCTTTCTTCTGCTTCTTCTGATTCACCCTCCAGACTTCACCTTCTCCTTCTCCTTATAATGCTTCTTCTGATTCACCCTCCAGACTTCACCTTCTCCTCCTCCTTCTTCTGCTTCTTCTGATTCACCCTCCAGACTTCACCTTCTCCTTCTCCTTCTTCTGCATCTTCTGATTCACCCTCCAGACTTCTCCTTCTCCTTCTCCTTCTTCTACTTCTTCTGATTCACCCTCCAGACTTCATCTTCTCCTTCTCCTTCTTCTGCTTCTTCCGATTCACCCTCCAGACTTCACCTTCTCCTTCTCCTTCTTCTGCTTCTTCTGATTCACCCTCCAGACTTCACCTTCTCCTTCTCCTTCTTCTACTTCTTCTGATTCACCCTCCAGACTTCACCTTCTCCTTCTCCTTCTTCTACTTCTTCTGATTCACCCTCCAGACTTCACCTTCTCCTTCTCCTTCTTCTGCTTCTTCTGATTCACCCTCCAGACTTCAACTTCTCCTTCTCCTTCTTCGGCTTCTTCTGATTCACCCTCCAGACTTCACCTTCTCCTTCTCCTTCTTCTGCTTCTTCTGATTCACCCTTCAGACTTCACCTTCTCCTTCTCCTTCTTCTGCTTCTTCTGATTCACCCTCCAGACCTCACCTTCTCCTTCTCCTTCATCTACTTCTTCTGATTCACCCTCCAGACTTCATCTTCTCCTTCTCCTTCTTCTGCTTCTTCTGATTCACCCTCCAGACTTCACCTTCTCCTTCTCCTTCTTCTGCTTCTTCTGATTCACCCTCCAGACTTCACCTTCTCCTTCTCCTTCTTCTACTTCTTCTGCTTCACCCCCCTGACTTCACCTTCTCCTTCTCCTTCTTCTGCTTCTTCTGATTCACCCTCCTAACTTCACCTTCTCCTTCTCCTTCTTCTGCTTCTTCTGATTCACCCTCCTGACTTCACCTTCTCCTTCTCCTTCTTCTGCTTCTTCTGATTCACCCTCCAGACTTCACCTTCTCCTTCTCCTTCTTCTCATTCTTCTGATTCACCCTCCAGACTTCACCTTCTCCTACTCCTTCTTCGACTTCTTCTGATTCACCCTCCAGACTTCACCTTCTCCTTCTCCTTCTTCTACTTCTTCTGATTCACCCTCCAGTCTTCACCTTCTCCTTCTCCTTCTTCTGCTTCTTCTGCTTCACCCTCCAGACTTCACCTTCTCCTTCTCTTTCTTCAGCTTCTTCTGATTCACCCTCCAGACTTCACCTTCTCCTTTTCCTTCTTCTGATTCTTCTGATTCACTCTCCAGACTTCACCTTCTCCTTCTCCTTCTTCTGCTTCTTCTGATTCACCCTCCTGACTTCAACTTCTCCTTCTCCTTCTTCTACCTCTTCTGATTCACCCTCCTGACTTCACCTTCTCCTTCTCCTTCTTCTACTTCTTCTGCTTCACCCTCCAGCCTCCAGACTTCACCTTCTCCTTCTCCGTCTTCTACTTCTTCTGATTCACCCTCCAGACTTCACCTTCTCCTTCTCCTTCTTCTGCTTCTTCTGATTCACCCTCCAGACTTCACCTTCTCCTTCTCCTTCTTCTGCTTCTTCTGATTCACCCTCCAGACTTCACCATCTCCTTCTCCTTCTTCTGCTTCTTCTGATTCACCCTCCAGACTTCTCCTTCTCCTACTCCTTCTTCTACTTCTTCTGATTCACCCTCCACACTTCATCTTCTCCTTCTCCTTCTTCTGCTTCTTCCGATTCACACTCCTAACTTCACCTTCTCCTTCTCCTTCTTCTGCTTCTTCTGATTCACCCTCCTGACTTCACCTTCTTCTTCTCCTTCTTCTGCTTCTTCTGATTCACCCTCCAGACTTCACCTTCTCCTTCTCCTTCTTCTGCTTCTTCTGATTCACCCTCCAGACTTCACCTTCTCCTTCTCCTTCTTCTGCTTCTTCTGATTCACCCTCCAGACCTCACCTTCTCCTTCTCCTTCTTCTACTTCTTCTGATTCACCCTCCAGACTTCATCTTCTCCTTCTCCTTCTTCTACTTCTTCTGATTCATCCTCCAGACTTCACCTTCTCCTTCTCCTTCTTCTACTTCTTCTGATTCACCCTCCAGTCTTCACCTTCTCCTTCTCCTTCTTCTGTTTCTTCTGCTTCACCCTCCAGACTTCACTTTCTCCTTCTCTTTCTTCTGCTTCTTCTGATTCACCCTCCAGACTTCACCTTCTCCTTCTCCTTATAATGCTTCTTCTGATTCACCCTCCAGACTTCACCTTCTCCTCCTCCTTCTTCTGCTTCTTCTGATTCACCCTCCAGACTTCACCTTCTCCTTCTCCTACTTCTGCTTCTTCTGATTCACCCTCCAGACTTCACCTTCTCCTTCTCCTTCTTCTGCTTCTTCTGATTCACCCTCCAGACCTCACCTTCTCCTTCTCCTTCTTCTACTTCTTCTGATTCACCCTCCAGACTTCATCTTCTCCTTCTCCTTCCTCTACTTCTTCTGATTCATCCTCCAGACTTCACCTTCTCCTTCTCCTTCTTCTACTTCTTCTGATTCACCCTCCAGTCTTCATCTTCTCCTCCTCCTTCTTCTGTTTCTTCTGCTTCACCCTCCAGACTTCACTTTCTCCTTCTCTTTCTTCTGCTTCTTCTGATTCACCCTCCAGACTTCACCTTCTCCTTCTCCTTATAATGCTTCTTCTGATTCACCCTCCAGACTTCACCTTCTCCTCCTCCTTCTTCTGCTTCTTCTGATTCACCCTCCAGACTTCACCTTCTCCTTCTCCTTCTTCTGCATCTTCTGATTCACCCTCCAGACTTCACCTTCTCCTTCTCCTTCTTCTACTTCTTCTGATTCACCCTCCAGACTTCATCTTCTCCTTCTCCTTCTTCTGCTTCTTCCGATTCACCCTCCAGACTTCACCTTCTCCTTCTCCTTCTTCTGCTTCTTCTGATTCACCCTCCAGACTTCACCTTCTCCTTCTCCTTCTTCTACTTCTTCTGATTCACCCTCCAGACTTCACCTTCTCCTTCTCCTTCTTCTACTTCTTCTGATTCACCCTCCAGACTTCACCTTCTCCTTCGCCTTCTTCTGCTTCTTCTGATTCACCCTCCAGACTTCAACTTCTCCTTCTCCTTCTTCTGCTTCTTCTGATTCACCCTCCAGACTTCACCTTCTCCTTCTCCTTCTTCTGCTTCTTCTGATTCACCCTTCAGACTTCACCTTCTCCTTCTCCTTCTTCTGCTTCTTCTGATTCACCCTCCAGACCTCACCTTCTCCTTCTCCTTCATCTACTTCTTCTGATTCACCCTCCAGACTTCATCTTCTCCTTCTCCTTCTTCTGCTTCTTCTGATTCACCCTCCAGACTTCACCTTCTCCTTCTCCTTCTTCTGCTTCTTCTGATTCACCCTCCAGACTTCACCTTCTCCTTCTCCTTCTTCTACTTCTTCTGCTTCACCCCCCTGACTTCACCTTCTCCTTCTCCTTCTTCTGCTTCTTCTGATTCACCCTCCTAACTTCACCTTCTCCTTCTCCTTCTTCTGCTTCTTCTGATTCACCCTCCTGACTTCACCTTCTCCTTCTCCTTCTTCTGCTTCTTCTGATTCACCCTCCAGACTTCACCTTCTCCTTCTCCTTTTTCTCATTCTTCTGATTCACCCTCCAGTCTTCACCTTCTCCTACTCCTTCTTCTACTACTTCTGATTCACCCTCCAGACTTCACCTTCTCCTTCTCCTTCTTCTACTTCTTCTGATTCACCCTCCAGTCTTCACCTTCTCCTTCTCCTTCTTCTGCTTCTTCTGCTTCACCCTCCAGACTTCACCTTCTCCTTCTCTTTCTTCAGCTTCTTCTGATTCACCCTCCAGACTTCACCTTCTCCTTCTCCTTCTTCTGATTCTTCTGATTCACTCTCCAGACTTCACCTTCTCCTTCTCCTTCTTCTGCTTCTTCTGATTCACCCTCCTGACTTCACCTTCTCCTTCTCCTTCTTCTACCTCTTCTGATTCACCCTCCTGACTTCACCTTCTCCTTCTCCTTCTTCTACTTCTTCTGCTTCACCCTCCAGCCTCCAGACTTCACCTTCTCCCTCTCCGTCTTCTACTTCTTCTGATTCACCCTCCAGACTTCACCTTCTCCTTCTCCTTCTTCTGCTTCTTCTGATTCACCCTCCAGACTTCACCTTCTCCTTCTCCTTCTTCTGCTTCTTCTGATTCACCCTCCAGACTTCACCATCTCCTTCTCCTTCTTCTGCTTCTTCTGATTCACCCTCCAGACTTCTCCTTCTCCTACTCCTTCTTCTACTTCTTCTGATTCACCCTCCAGACTTCATCTTCTCCTTCTCCTTCTTCTGCTTTTTCCGATTCACCCTCCAGACTTCACCTTCTCCTTCTCCTTCTTCTGCTTCTTCTGATTCACCCTCCAGACGTCACCTTCTCCTTCTCATTCTTCTACTTCTTCTGATTCACCCTCCAGACTTCACCTTCTCCTTCTCCTTCTTCTACTTCTTCTGATTCACCCTCCAGACTTCACCTTCTCCTTCTCCTTCTTCTGCTTCTTCTGATTCACCCTCCAGACTTTACCTTCTCCTTCTCCTTCTTCTGCTTCTTCTGATTCACCCTCCAGACTTCACCTTCTCCTTCTCCTTCTTCTGCTTCTTCTGATTCACCCTTCAGACTTCACCTTCTCCTTCTCCTTCTTCTGCTTCTTCTGATTCACCCTCCAGACCTCACCTTCTCCTTCTCCTTCATCTACTTCTTCTGATTCACCCTCCAGACTTCATCTTCTCCTTCTCCTTCTTCTGCTTCTTCTGATTCACCCTCCAGACTTCACCTTCTCCTTCTCCTTCTTCTGCTTCTTCTGATTCACCCTCCAGACTTCACCTTCTCCTTCTCCTTCTTCTACTTCTTCTGCTTCACCCCCCTGACTTCACCTTCTCCTTCTCCTTCTTCTGCTTCTTCTGATTCACCCTCCTAACTTCACCTTCTCCTTCTCCTTCTTCTGCTTCTTCTGATTCACCCTCCTGACTTCACCTTCTCCTTCTCCTTCTTCTGCTTCTTCTGATTCACCCTCCAGACTTCACCTTCTCCTTCTCCTTCTTCTCATTCTTCTGATTCACCCTCCAGACCTCACCATCTCCTACTCCTTCTTCTACTTCTTCTGATTCACCCTCCGGACTTCACCTTCTCCTTCTCCTTCTTCTACTTCTTCTGATTCACCCTCCAGTCTTCACCTTCTCCTTCTCCTTCTTCTGCTTCTTCTGCTTCACCCTCCAGACTTCACCTTCTCCTTCTCTTTCTTCAGCTTCTTCTGATTCACCCTCCAGACTTCACCTTCTCCTTCTCCTTCTCCTTCTTCTGATTCTTCTGATTCACTCTCCAGACTTCACCTTCTCCTTCTCCTTCTTCTGCTTCTTCTGATTCACCCTCCTGACTTCACCTTCTCCTTCTCCTTCTTCTACCTCTTCTGGTTCACCCTCCTGACTTCACCTTCTCCTTCTCCTTCTTCTACTTCTTCTGCTTCACCCTCCAGCCTCCAGACTTCACCTTCTCCTTCTCCGTCTTCTACTTCTTCTGATTCACCCTCCAGACTTCACCTTCTCCTTCTCCTTCTTCTGCTTCTTCTGATTCACCCTCCAGACTTCACCTTCTCCTTCTCCTTCTTCTGCTTCTTCTGATTCACCCTCCCGACTTCACCTTCTCCTTCTCCTTCTTCTACTTCTTCTGATTCACCCTCCAGACTTCACCTTCTCCTTCTCCTTCTTCTGCTTCTTCTGATTCACCCTCCAGACTTCACCTTCTCCTTCTCCTTCTTCTGCTTCTTCTGATTCACCCTCCAGACTTCACCTTCTCCTTCTCCTTTTTCTGCTTCTTCTGATTCACCCTCCAGACTTCGCCTTCTCCTTCTCCTTCTTCTACTTCTTCTGATTCACCCTCCAGACTTCACCTTCTCCTTCTCCTTCTTCTGCTTCTTCTGATTCACCCTCCAGACTTCATCTTCTCCTCCTTTTTCTTCTGCTTCTTCTGATTCACCCTACAGACTTCACCTTCTCCTTCTCCTTTTTCTGCTTCTTCTGATTCACCCTCCAGACTTCGCCTTCTCCTTCTCCTTCTTCTACTTCTTCTGATTCACCCTCCAGACTTCACCTTCTCCTTCTCCTTCTTCTACTTTTTCTGATTCACCCTCCAGTCTTCACCTACTCCTTCTCCTTAATCTGCTTCTTCTGATTCACCCTCCAGACTTCACCTTCTCCTTCTCCTTCTTCTGCTTCTTCTGATTCACCCTCCTGACTTCACCTTCTCATTCTCCTTCTTCTGCTTCTTCTGATTCGCCCTCCAGACTTCACCTTCTCCTTCTTCTACTTCTTCTGATTCACCCTCCAGACTTCACCTTCTCGTTCTCCTTCTTCTGCTTCTTCTGATTCACCCTCCAGACTTCACCTTCTCCTTCTCCTTCGTCTACTTCTTCTGATTCACCCTCCAGACTACACCTTCTCCTTCTCCTTCTTCTACTTCTTCTGATTCACCCTCCAGACTTCACCTTCTCCTTCTCCTTCTTCTACTTCTTCTGATTCACCCTCCAGTCTTCAACTTCTCCTTCTCCTTCTTCTGCTTCTTCTGATTCACCCTCCAGACTTCACCTTCTCCTCCTCCTTCTTCTGCTTCTTCTGATTCACCCTCCTGACTTCACCTTCTCCTTCTCCTTCTTCTGCTTCTTCTGATTCACCCTCCAGACTTCACCTTCTCCTTCTCCTTCTTCTACTTCTTCTGATTCACCCTCTAGACTTCACCTTCTCCTTCTCCTTCTTCTGCTTCTTCTGATTCACCCTCCAGACTTCACCTTCACCTTCTCCTTCGTCTACTTCTTCTGATTCACCCTCCAGACTACACCATCTCCTTCTCCTTCTTCTACTTCTTCTGATTCACCCTCCAGACTTCACCTTCTCCTTCTCCTTCTTCTGCTTCTTCTGATTCACCCTCCAGACTTCACCTTCTCCTTCTCCTTCTTCTACTTCTGCTGATTCACACTCCAGACTTCACCTTCTCTTTCTTCTGCTTCTTCTGATTCACCCTCCAGACTTCACCTTCTCCTTCTCCTTCGTCTACTTCTTCTGATTCACCTTCCAGACTACACCTTCTCCTTCTCCTTCTTCTACTTCTTCTGATTCACCCTCCAGACTTCACCTTCTCCTTCTCCTTCTTCTCCTTCTTCTGATTCACCCTCCAGACTTCACCTTCTCCTTCTCCTTCTTCTACTTCTTCTGATTCACCCTCCAGACATCACCTTCTCCTTCTCCTTCTTCTACTTCTTCTGATTCACCCTCCAGACTTCACCTTCTCCTTCTCCTTCTTCTACTTCTTCTGCTTCTCCCTCCAGACTTCACCTTCTCTTCTCCTTCTTCTGCTTCTTCTGATTCACCCTCCAGACTTCACCTTCTCCTTCTCCTTCTTCTACTTCTTCTGATTCACCCTCCAGACTTCACCTTCTCCTTCTCCTTCTTCTACTTCTTCTGATTCACCCTCCAGACTTCACCATCTCCTTCTCCTTCTTCTACTTCTTTTGATTCACCCTCCTGACTTCACCTTCTCCTTCTCCTTCTTCTGCTTCTTCTGCTTCACCCTCCAGACTTCACCTTCTCCTTCTCCTTCTTCTGCTTCTTCTGCTTCACCCTCCAGACTTCACCTTCTCCTTCTCCTTCTTCTGCTTCTTCTGCTTCACCTTCCTGACTTCACCTTCTCCTACTCCTTCTTCTACTTCTTCTGATTCACCCTCCAGACTTCACCTTCTCCTTCTCCTTCTTCTGCTTCTTCTGCTTCACCCTCCAGACTTCACCTTCTCCTTCTCCTTCTTCTGCTTCGCCCTCCAGACTTCACATTCTCCTTCTCCTTCTTCTGCTTCTTCTGCTTCACCCTCCAGACTTCACCTTCTCCTTCTACATCTTCTGGTTCACCCTCCAGACTTCACCTTTTCCTCTCCTTCTTCTGCTTCTTCTGCTTCACCCTCCTGACTTCACCTTCTCCTTCTCCTTCTTCTACTTCTTCTCATTCACCCTCCAGACTTCACCTTCTCCTTCTCCTTCTTCTGCTTCTTCTGCTTCACCCTCCAGACTTCTCCTTCTCCTTCTCCTTCTTCTGCTTCTTCTGCTGCGCCCTCCAGACTTCACCTTCTCCTTCTCCTTCTTCTGCTTCTTCTGCTTCACCCTCCTGACTTCACCTTCTCCTTCTCCTTCTTCTACTTCTTCTGCTTCACCCCCCTGACTTCACCTTCTCCTTCTCCTTCTTCTGCTTCTTCTGATTCACACTCCTGACTTCACCTTCTCCTTCTCCTTCTTCTGCTTCTTCTGATTCACCCTCCAGACTTCACCTTCTCCTTCTTCTTCTTCTGCTTCTTCTGATTCACCTTCCAGACTTCACCTTCTCCTTCTCCTTCTTCTGCTTCTTCTGATTCGCCCTCCAGACCCCACCTTCTCCTTCTCCTTCTTCTTCTTCTTCTGATTCACCCTTCAGACTTCATCTTCTCCTTCGCCTTCTTCTGCTTCTTCTGATTCACCCTCCAGACCTCACCTTCTCCTCCTTCTTCTGCTTCTTCTGATTCACCCTCCAGACTTCACCTTCTCCTTCTCCTTCTTCTACTTCTTCTGATTCATCCTCCAGACTTCACCTTCTCCTTCTCCTTCTTCTACTTCTTCTGATTCACCCTCCAGTCTTCACCTTCTGCTTCTCCTTCTTCTGCTTCTTCTGCTTCACCCTCCAGACTTCACCTTCTCCTTCTCTTTCTTCTGCTTCTTCTGATTCACCCTCCAGACTTCACCTTCTCCTTCTCCTTCTTCTGATTCTTCTGATTCACCCTCCAGACTTCACCTTCTCCTTCTCCTTCTTCTGCTTCTTCTGATTCACCCTCCTGACTTCACCTTCTCCTTCTCCTTCTTCTACTTCTTCTGATTCACCCTCCTGACTTCACCTTCTCCTTCTCCTACTTCTACTTCTTCTGCTTCACCCTCCAGACTTCACCTTCTCCTTCTCCTTCTTCTACTTCTTCTGATTCACCCTCCAGACTTCACCTTCTCCTTCTCCTTCTTCTGCTTCTTCTGATTCACCCTCCAGACTTCACCTTCTCCTCCTCCTTCTTCTGCTTCTTCTGATTCACCCTCCAGACTTCACCTTCTCCTTCTCCTTCTTCTACTTCTGCTGATTCACTCTCCAGACTTCACCTTCTCTTTCTTCTGCTTCTTCTGATTCACCCTCCAGACTTCATCTTCTCCTTCTCCTTCTTCTGCTTCTTCCGATTCACCCTCCAGACTTCACCTTCTCCTTCTCCTTCTTCTGCTTCTTCTGATTCACCCTCCAGACTTCACCATCTCCTTCTCCTTCTTCTGCTTCTTCTGATACACCCTCCAGACTTCTCCTTCTCCTACTCGTTCTTCTACTTCTTCTGATTCACACTCCAGACTTCATCTTCTCCTTCTCCTTCTTCTGCTTCTTCTGATTCACCCTCCAGACTTCACCTTCTCCTTCTTCTTCTTCTGCTTCTTCTGATTCACCCTCCAGACTTCACCTTCTCCTTCTCCTTCTTCTACTTCTTCTGATTCACCCTCCAGACTTCACCTTCTCCTTCTCCTTCTTCTACTTCTTCTGATTCACCCTCCAGACTTCACCTTCTCCTTCTCCTTCTTCTGCTTCTTCTGATTCACCCTCCAGACTTCACCTTCTCCTTCTCCTTCTTCTGCTTCTTCTGATTCACCCTCCAGACTTCACCTTTTACTTCTCCTTCTTCTGCTTCTTCTGATTCACCCTTCAGACTTCACCATATCCTTCTCCTTCTTCTGCTTCTTCTGATTCACCCTCCAGACCTCACCTTCTCCTTCTCCTTCTTCTACTTCTTCTGATTCACCCTCCAGACTTCATCTTCTCCTCCTCCTTCTTCTGCTTCTTCTGATTCACCCTCCAGACTTCACCTTCTCCTTCTCCTTTTTCTGCTTCTTCTGATTCACCCTCCAGACTTCGCCTTCTCCTTCTCCTTCTTCCACTTCTTCTGATTCACCCTCCAGACTACACCTTCTCCTTCTCCTTCTTCTACTTTTTCTGATTCACCCTCCAGTCTTCACCTCCTCCTTCTCCTTCTTCTGCTTCTTCTGATTCACCCTCCAGACTTCACCTTCTCCTTCTCCTTCTTCTGCTTCTTCTGATTCACCCTCCTGACTTCACCTTCTCATTCTCCTTCTTCTGCTTCTTCTGATTCACCCTCCAGACTTCACCTTCTCCTTCTCCTTCTTCTGCTTCTTCTGCTTCGCCCTCCAGACTTCACCTTCTCCTTCTCCATCTTCTGCTTCTTCTGCTTCACCCTCCAGACTTCACCTTCTCCTTCTCCTTCTTCTGCTTCTTCTGCTTCACCCTCCTGACTTCACCTTCTCCTTCTCCTTCTTCTACTTCTCCTGATTCACCCTCCAGACTTCACCTTCTCCTTCTCCTTCTTCTGCTTCTTCTGCTTCACCCTCCAGACTTCACCTTCTCACTCTCCTTCTTCTGCTTCTGCTGCTTCGCCCTCCAGACTTCACCTTCTCCTTCTCCTTCTTCTGATTCTTCTGATTCACTCTCCAGACTTCACCTTCTCCTTCTCCTTCTTCTGCTTCTTCTGATTCACCCTCCTGACTTCACCTTCACCTTCTCCATCTTCTACCTCTTCTGATTCACCCTCCTGACTTCACCTTCTCCTTCTCCTTCTTCTACTTCTTCTGCTTCACCCTCCAGCCTCCAGACTTCACCTTCTCCTTCTCCGTCTTCTACTTCTTCTGATTCACCCTCCAGACATCACCTTCTCCTTCTCCTTCTTCTGCTTCTTCTGATTCACCCTCCAGACTTCACCTTCTCCTTCTCCTTCTTCTGCTTCTTCTGATTCACCCTCCAGACTTCACCATCTCCTTCTCCTTCTTCTGCTTTTTCTGATTCACTCTGCAGACTTCTCCTTCTCCTACTCCTTCTTCTACTTCTTCTGATTCACCCTCCAGACTTCATCTTCTCCTTCTCCTTCTTCTGCTTCTTCTGATTCACCCTCCAGACTTCACCGTCTCCTTCTCCTTCTTCTGCTTCTTCTGATTCACCCTCCAGACTTCACCTTCTCCTTCTCCTTCTTCTACTTCTTCTGATTCACCCTCCAGACTTCACCTTCTCCTTCTCCTTCTTCTACTTCTTCTGATTCACCCTCCAGACTTCACCTTCTTCTTCTCCTTCTTCTGCTTCTTCTGATTCACCCTCCAGACTTCACCTTCTCCTTCTCCTTCTTCTGCTTCTTCTGATTCACCCTCCAGACTTCACCTTTTACTTCTCCTTCTTCTGCTTCTTCTGATTCACCCTTCAGACTTCACCATATCATTCTCCTTCTTCTGCTTCTTCTGATTCACCCTCTAGACTTCACCTTCTCCTTCTCCTTCTTCTGCTTCTTCTGATTCACCCTCCAGACTTCACCTTCTCCTTCTCCTTCGTCTACTTCTTCTGATTCACCCTCCAGACTACACCATCTCCTTCTCCTTCTTCTACTTCTTCTGATTCACCCTCCAGACTTCACCTTCTCCTTCTCCTTCTTCTGCTTCTTCTGATTCACCCTCCAGACTTCACCTTCTCCTTCTCCTTCTTCTACTTCTACTGATTCACCCTCCAGACTACACCTTCTCCTTCTCCTTCTTCTTCTTCTTCTGATTCACCCTCCAGACTTCACCTTCTCCTTCTCCTTCTTCTACTTCTTCTGCTTCTCCCTCCAGACTTCACCTTCTCCTTCTCCTTCTTCTGCTTCTTCTGATTCACCCTCCAGACTTCACCTTCTCCTTCTCCTTCTTCTACTTCTTCTGATTCACCCTCCAGACTTCACCTTCTCCTTCTCCATCTTCTACTTCTTCTGATTCACCCTCCAGACTTCACCTTCTCCTTCTCCTTCTTCTACTTCTTCTGATTCACCCTCCTGACTTCACCTTCTCCTTCTCCTTCTTCTGCTTCTTCTGCTTCACCCTCCAGACATCACCTTCTCCTTCTCCTTCTTCTGCTTCTTCTGCTTCGCCCTCCAGACTTCACCTTCTCCTTCTCCATCTTCTGCTTCTTCTGCTTCACCCTCCAGACTTCACCTTCTCCTTCTCCTTCTTCTGCTTCTTCTGCTTCACCCTCCTGACTTCACCTTGTCCTTCTCCTTCTTCTACTTCTCCTGATTCACCCTCCAGATTTCACCTTCTCCTTCTCCTTCTTCTGCTTCTTCTGCTTCACCCTCCAGACTTCACCTACTCCTTCTCCTTCTTCTGCTTCTTCTGCTTCGCCCTCCAGACTTCACCTTCTCCTTCTCCTTCTTCTGCTTCTTCTGCTTCACCCTCCAGACTTCACCTTCTCCTTCTCTTTTTTCAGCTTCTTCTGATTCACCCTCCAGACTTCACCTTCTCCTTCTCCTTCTTCTGATTCTTCTGATTCACTCTCCAGACTTCACCTTCTCCTTCTCCTTCTTCTGCTTCTTCTGATTCACCCTCCTGACTTCACCTTCACCTTCTCCATCTTCTACCTCTTCTGATTCACCCTCCTGACTTCACCTTCTCCTTCTCCTTCTTCTACTTCTTCTGCTTCACCCTCCAGCCTCCAGACTTCACCTTCTCCTTCTCCGTCTTCTACTTATTCTGATTCACCCTCCAGACTTCACCTTCTCCTTCTCCTTCTTCTGCTTCTTCTGATTCACCCTCCAGACTTCACCTTCTCCTTCTCCTTCTTCTGCTTCTTCTGATTCACCCTCCAGACTTCAACATCTCCTTCTCCTTCTTCTGCTTCTTCTGATTCACCCTCCAGACTTCTCCTTCTCCTACTCCTTCTTCTACTTCTTCTGATTCACCCTCCAGACTTCATCTTCTCCTTCTCCTTCTTCTGCTTCTTCTGATTCACCCTCCAGACTTCACCTTCTCCTTCTCCTTCTTCTGCTTCTTCTGATTCACCCTCCAGACTTCACCTTCTCCTTCTCCTTCTTCTACTTCTTCTGCTTCACCCTCCAGACTTCACCTTCTCCTTCTCCTTCTTCTACTTCTTCTGATTCACCCTCCAGACTTCACCTTCTCCTTCTCCTTCTTCTGCTTCTTCTGATTCACCCTCCAGACTTCACCTTCTCCTTCTCCTTCTTCTGCTTCTTCTGATTCACCCTCCAGACTTCACCTTTTACTTCTCCTTCTTCTGCTTCTTCTGATTCACCCTTCAGACTTCACCATATCCTTCTCCTTCTTCTGCTTCTTCTGATTCACCCTCCAGACCTCACCTTCTCCTTCTCCTTCTTCTACTTCTTCTGATTCACCCTCCAGACTTCATCTTCTCCTCCTCCTTCTTCTGCTTCTTCTGATTCACCCTCCAGACTTCACCTTCTCCTTCTCCTTTTTCTGCTTCTTCTGATTCACCCTCCAGACTTCGCCTTCTCCTTCTCCTTCTTCTACTTCTTCTGATTCACACTCCAGACTACACCTTCTCCTTCTCCTTCTTCTACTTTTTCTGATTCACCCTCCAGTCTTCACCTCCTCCTTCTCCTTCTTCTGCTTCTTCTGATTCACCCTCCAGACTTCACCTTCTCCTTCTCCTTCTTCTGCTTCTTCTGATTCACCCTCCTGACTTCACCTTCTCATTCTCCTTCTTCTGCTTCTTCTGATTCACCCTCCAGACTTCACCTTCTCCTTCTCCTTCTTCTACTTCTTCTGATTCACCCTCCAGACTTCACCTTCTCGTTCTCCTTCTTCTGCTTCTTCTGCTTCACCCTCCAGACTTCACCTTCTCCTTCTCCTTCTTCTGCTTCTTCTGCTTCGCCCTCCAGACCACCTTCTCCTTCTCCATCTTCTGCTTCTTCTGCTTCACCCTCCAGACTTCACCTTCTCCTTCTCCTTCTTCTGCTTCTTCTGCTTCACCCTCCTGACTCCACCTTCTCCTTCTCCTTCTTCTACTTCTCCTGATTCACCCTCCAGACTTCACCTTCTCCTTCTCCTTCTTCTGCTTCTTCTGCTTCACCCTCCAGACTTCATCTTCTCACTCTCCTTCTTCTGCTTCTTCTGCTTCGCCCTCCAGACTTCACCTTCTCCTTCTCCATCTTCTGCTTCTTCTGCTTCACCCTCCAGACTTCACCTTCTCCTTCTCTTTTTTCAACTTCTTCTGATTCACCCTCCAGACTTCACCTTCTCCTGCTCCTTCTTCTGATTCTTCTGATTCACTCTCCAGACTTCACCTTCTCCTTCTCCTTCTTCTGCTTCTTCTGATTCACCCTCCTGACTTCACCTTCACCTTCTCCATCTTCTACCTCTTCTGATTCACCCTCCTGACTTCACCTTCTCCTTCTCCTTCTTCTACTTCTTCTGCTTCACCCTCCAGCCTCCAGACTTCACCTTCTCCTTCTCCGTCTTCTACTTCTTCTGATTCACCCTCCAGACTTCACCTTCTCCTTCTCCTTCTTCTGCTTCTTCTGATTCACCCTCCAGACTTCACCTTCTCCTTCTCCTTCTTCTGCTTCTTCTGATTCACCCTCCAGACTTCACCATCTCCTTCTCCTTCTTCTGCTTCTTCTGATTCAACCTCCAGACTTCTCCTTCTGCTACTCCTTCTTCTACTTCTTCTGATTCACCGTCCAGACTTCATCTTCTCCTTCTCCTTCTTCTGCTTCTTCTGATTCACCCTCCAGACTTCACCTTCTCCTTCTCCTTCTTCTGCTTCGCCCTCCAGACTTCACATTCTCCTTCTCCTTCTTCTGCTTCTTCTGCTTCACCCTCCAGACTTCACCTTCTCCTTCTACATCTTCTGGTTCACCCTCCAGACTTCACCTTCTCCTTCTCCTTCTTCTGCTTCTTCTGCTTCACCCTCCTGACTTCACCTTCTCCTTCTCCTTCTTCTACTTCTTCTCATTCACCCTCCAGACTTCACCTTCTCCTTCTCCTTCTTCTGCTTCTTCTGCTTCACCCTCCAGACTTCACCTTCTCCTTCTCCTTCTTCTGCTTCTTCTGCTGCGCCCTCCAGACTTCACCTTCTCCTTCTCCTTCTTCTGCTTCTTCTGCTTCACCCTCCTGACTTCACCTTCTCCTTCTCCTTCTTCTACTTCTTCTGCTTCACCCCCCTGACTTCACCTTCTCCTTCTCCTTCTTCTGCTTCTTCTGATTCACACTCCTGACTTCACCTTCTCCTTCTCCTTCTTCTGCTTCTTCTGATTCACCCTCCAGACTTCACCTTCTCCTTCTTCTTCTTCTGCTTCTTCTGATTCACCTTCCAGACTTCACCTTCTCCTTCTCCTTCTTCTGCTTCTTCTGATTCGCCCTCCAGACCCCACCTTCTCCTTCTCCTTCTTCTTCTTCTTCTGATTCACCCTTCAGACTTCATCTTCTCCTTCGCCTTCTTCTGCTTCTTCTGATTCACCCTCCAGACCTCACCTTCTCCTTCTCCTTCTTCTGCTTCTTCTGATTCACCCTCCAGACTTCACCTTCTCCTTCTCCTTCTTCTACTTCTTCTGATTCATCCTCCAGACTTCACCTTCTCCTTCTCCTTCTTCTACTTCTTCTGATTCACCCTCCAGTCTTCACCTTCTGCTTCTCCTTCTTCTGCTTCTTCTGCTTCACCCTCCAGACTTCACCTTCTCCTTCTCTTTCTTCTGCTTCTTCTGATTCACCCTCCAGACTTCACCTTCTCCTTCTCCTTCTTCTGATTCTTCTGATTCACCCTCCAGACTTCACCTTCTCCTTCTCCTTCTTCTGCTTCTTCTGATTCACCCTCCTGACTTCACCTTCTCCTTCTCCTTCTTCTACTTCTTCTGATTCACCCTCCTGACTTCACCTTCTCCTTCTCCTACTTCTACTTCTTCTGCTTCACCCTCCAGACTTCACCTTCTCCTTCTCCTTCTTCTACTTCTTCTGATTCACCCTCCAGACTTCACCTTCTCCTTCTCCTTCTTCTGCTTCTTCTGATTCACCCTCCAGACTTCACCTTCTCCTCCTCCTTCTTCTGCTTCTTCTGATTCACCCTCCAGACTTCACCTTCTCCTTCTCCTTCTTCTACTTCTGCTGATTCACTCTCCAGACTTCACCTTCTCTTTCTTCTGCTTCTTCTGATTCACCCTCCAGACTTCATCTTCTCCTTCTCCTTCTTCTGCTTCTTCCGATTCACCCTCCAGACTTCACCTTCTCCTTCTCCTTCTTCTGCTTCTTCTGATTCACCCTCCAGACTTCACCATCTCCTTCTCCTTCTTCTGCTTCTTCTGATACACCCTCCAGACTTCTCCTTCTCCTACTCGTTCTTCTACTTCTTCTGATTCACCCTCCAGACTTCATCTTCTCCTTCTCCTTCTTCTGCTTCTTCTGATTCACCCTCCAGACTTCACCTTCTCCTTCTCCTTCTTCTGCTTCTTCTGATTCACCCTCCAGACTTCACCTTCTCCTTCTCCTTCTTCTACTTCTTCTGATTCACCCTCCAGACTTCACCTTCTCCTTCTCCTTCTTCTACTTCTTCTGATTCACCCTCCAGACTTCACCTTCTCCTTCTCCTTCTTCTGCTTCTTCTGATTCACCCTCCAGACTTCACCTTCTCCTTCTCCTTCTTCTGCTTCTTCTGATTCACCCTCCAGACTTCACCTTTTACTTCTCCTTCTTCTGCTTCTTCTGATTCACCCTTCAGACTTCACCATATCCTTCTCCTTCTTCTGCTTCTTCTGATTCAACCTCCAGACCTCACCTTCTCCTTCTCCTTCTTCTACTTCTTCTGATTCACCCTCCAGACTTCATCTTCTCCTCCTCCTTCTTCTGCTTCTTCTGATTCACCCTCCAGACTTCACCTTCTCCTTCTCCTTTTTCTGCTTCTTCTGATTCACCCTCCAGACTTCGCCTTCTCCTTCTCCTTCTTCCACTTCTTCTGATTCACCCTCCAGACTACACCTTCTCCTTCTCCTTCTTCTACTTTTTCTGATTCACCCTCCAGTCTTCACCTCCTCCTTCTCCTTCTTCTGCTTCTTCTGATTCACCCTCCAGACTTCACCTTCTCCTTCTCCTTCTTCTGCTTCTTCTGATTCACCCTCCTGACTTCACCTTCTCATTCTCCTTCTTCTGCTTCTTCTGATTCACCCTCCAGACTTCACCTTCTCCTTCTCCTTCTTCTGCTTCTTCTGCTTCGCCCTCCAGACTTCACCTTCTCCTTCTCCATCTTCTGCTTCTTCTGCTTCACCCTCCAGACTTCACCTTCTCCTTCTCCTTCTTCTGCTTCTTCTGCTTCACCCTCCTGACTTCACCTTCTCCTTCTCCTTCTTCTACTTCTCCTGATTCACCCTCCAGACTTCACCTTCTCCTTCTCCTTCTTCTGCTTCTTCTGCTTCACCCTCCAGACTTCACCTTCTCACTCTCCTTCTTCTGCTTCTGCTGCTTCGCCCTCCAGACTTCACCTTCTCCTTCTCCTTCTTCTGATTCTTCTGATTCACTCTCCAGACTTCACCTTCTCCTTCTCCTTCTTCTGCTTCTTCTGATTCACCCTCCTGACTTCACCTTCACCTTCTCCATCTTCTACCTCTTCTGATTCACCCTCCTGACTTCAGCTTCTCCTTCTCCTTCTTCTACTTCTTCTGCTTCACCCTCCAGCCTCCAGACTTCACCTTCTCCTTCTCCGTCTTCTACTTCTTCTGATTCACCCTCCAGACATCACCTTCTCCTTCTCCTTCTTCTGCTTCTTCTGATTCACCCTCCAGACTTCACCTTCTCCTTCTCCTTCTTCTGCTTCTTCTGATTCACCCTCCAGACTTCACCATCTCCTTCTCCTTCTTCTGCTTTTTCTGATTCACTCTGCAGACTTCTCCTTCTCCTACTCCTTCTTCTACTTCTTCTGATTCACCCTCCAGACTTCATCTTCTCCTTCTCCTTCTTCTGCTTCTTCTGATTCACCCTCCAGACTTCACCGTCTCCTTCTCCTTCTTCTGCTTCTTCTGATTCACCCTCCAGACTTCACCTTCTCCTTCTCCTTCTTCTACTTCTTCTGATTCACCCTCCAGACTTCACCTTCTCCTTCTCCTTCTTCTACTTCTTCTGATTCACCCTCCAGACTTCACCTTCTTCTTCTCCTTCTTCTGCTTCTTCTGATTCACCCTCCAGACTTCACCTTCTCCTTCTCCTTCTTCTGCTTCTTCTGATTCACCCTCCAGACTTCACCTTTTACTTCTCCTTCTTCTGCTTCTTCTGATTCACCCTTCAGACTTCACCATATCATTCTCCGTCTTCTGCTTCTTCTGATTCACCCTCTAGACTTCACCTTCTCCTTCTCCGTCTTCTGCTTCTTCTGATTCACCCTCCAGACTTCACCTTCTCCTTCTCCTTCGTCTACTTCTTCTGATTCACCCTCCAGACTACACCATCTCCTTCTCCTTCTTCTACTTCTTCTGATTCACCCTCCAGACTTCACCTTCTCCTTCTCCTTCTTCTGCTTCTTCTGATTCACCCTCCAGACTTCACCTTCTCCTTCTCCTTCTTCTACTTCTACTGATTCACCCTCCAGACTTCACCTTCTCCTTCTCCTTCTTCTACTTCTTCTGCTTCTCCCTCCAGACTTCACCTTCTCCTTCTCCTTCTTCTGCTTCTTCTGATTCACCCTCCAGACTTCACCTTCTCCTTCTCCTTCTTCTACTTCTTCTGATTCACCCTCCAGACTTCACCTTCTCCTTCTCCATCTTCTACTTCTTCTGATTCACCCTCCAGACTTCTCCTTCTCCTTCTCCTTCTTCTACTTCTTCTGATTCACCCTCCTGACTTCACCTTCTCCTTCTCCTTCTTCTGCTTCTTCTGCTTCACCCTCCAGACATCACCTTCTCCTTCTCCTTCTTCTGCTTCTTCTGCTTCGCCCTCCAGACTTCACCTTCTCCTTCTCCATCTTCTGCTTCTTCTGCTTCACCCTCCAGACTTCACCTTCTCCTTCTCCTTCTTCTGCTTCTTCTGCTTCACCCTCCTGACTTCACCTTGTCCTTCTCCTTCTTCTACTTCTCCTGATTCACCCTCCAGATTTCACCTTCTCCTTCTCCTTCTTCTGCTTCTTCTGCTTCACCCTCCAGACTTCACCTACTCCTTCTCCTTCTTCTGCTTCTTCTGCTTCGCCCTCCAGACTTCACCTTCTCCTTCTCCATCTTCTGCTTCTTCTGCTTCACCCTCCAGACTTCACCTTCTCCTTCTCTTTTTTCAGCTTCTTCTGATTCACCCTCCAGACTTCACCTTCTCCTTCTCCTTCTTCTGATTCTTCTGATTCACTCTCCAGACTTCACCTTCTCCTTCTCCTTCTTCTGCTTCTTCTGATTCACCCTCCTGACTTCACCTTCACCTTCTCCATCTTCTACCTCTTCTGATTCACCCTCCTGACTTCACCTTCTCCTTCTCCTTCTTCTACTTCTTCTGCTTCACCCTCCAGCCTCCAGACTTCACCTTCTCCTTCTCCGTCTTCTACTTATTCTGATTCACCCTCCAGACTTCACCTTCTCCTTCTCCTTCTTCTGCTTCTTCTGATTCACCCTCCAGACTTCACCTTCTCCTTCTCCTTCTTCTGCTTCTTCTGATTCACCCTCCAGACTTCAACATCTCCTTCTCCTTCTTCTGCTTCTTCTGATTCACCCTCCAGACTTCTCCTTCTCCTACTCCTTCTTCTACTTCTTCTGATTCACCCTCCAGACTTCATCTTCTCCTTCTCCTTCTTCTGCTTCTTCTGATTCACCCTCCAGACTTCACCTTCTCCTTCTCCTTCTTCTGCTTCTTCTGATTCACCCTCCAGACTTCACCTTCTCCTTCTCCTTCTTCTACTTCTTCTGATTCACCCTCCAGACTTCACCTTCTCCTTCTCCTTTTTCTACTTCTTCTGATTCACCCTCCAGACTTCACCTTCTCCTTCTCCTTCTTCTGCTTCTTCTGATTCACCCTCCAGACTTCACCTTCTCCTTCTCCTTCTTCTGCTCCTTCTGATTCACCCTCCAGACTTCACCTTTTACTTCTCCTTCTTCTGCTTCTTCTGATTCACCCTTCAGACTTCACCATATCCTTCTCCTTCTTCTGCTTCTTCTGATTCACCCTCCAGACCTCACCTTCTCCTTCTCCTTCTTCTACTTCTTCTGATTCACCCTCCAGACTTCATCTTCTCCTCCTCCTTCTTCTGCTTCTTCTGATTCACCCTCCAGACTTCACCTTCTCCTTCTCCTTTTTCTGCTTCTTCTGATTCACCCTCCAGACTTCGCCTTCTCCTTCTCCTTCTTCTACTTCTTCTGATTCACACTCCAGACTACACCTTCTCCTTCTCCTTCTTCTACTTTTTCTGATTCACCCTCCAGTCTTCACCTCCTCCTTCTCCTTCTTCTGCTTCTTCTGATTCACCCTCCAGACTTCACCTTCTCCTTCTCCTTCTTCTGCTTCTTCTGATTCACCCTCCTGACTTCACTTTCTCATTCTCCTTCTTCTGCTTCTTCTGATTCACCCTCCAGACTTCACCTTCTCCTTCTCCTTCTTCTACTTCTTCTGATTCACCCTCCAGACTTCACCTTCTCGTTCTCCTTCTTCTGCTTCTTCTGCTTCACCCTCCAGACTTCACCTTCTCCTTCTCCTTCTTCTGCTTCTTCTGCTTCGCCCTCCAGACTTCACCTTCTCCTTCTCCATCTTCTGCTTCTTCTGCTTCACCCTCCAGACTTCACCTTCTCCTTCTCCTTCTTCTGCTTCTTCTGCTTCACCCTCCTGACTTCACCTTCTCCTTCTCCTTCTTCTACTTCTCCTGATTCACCCTCCAGACTTCACCTTCTCCTTCTCCTTCTTCTGCTTCTTCTGCTTCACCCTCCAGACTTCACCTTCTCACTCTCCTTCTTCTGCTTCTTCTGCTTCGCCCTCCAGACTTCACCTTCTCCTTCTCCTTCTTCTGCTTCTTCTGCTTCACCCTCCAGACTTCACCTTCTCCTTCTCTTTTTTCAACTTCTTCTGATTCACCCTCCAGACTTCACCTTCTCCTTCTCCTTCTTCTGATTCTTCTGATTCACTCTCCAGACTTCACCTTCTCCTTCTCCTTCTTCTGCTTCTTCTGATTCACCCTCCTGACTTCACCTTCACCTTCTCCATCTTCTACCTCTTCTGATTCACCCTCCTGACTTCACCTTCTCCTTCTCCTTCTTCTACTTCTTCTGCTTCACCCTCCAGCCTCCAGACTTCACCTTCTCCTTCTCCGTCTTCTACTTCTTCTGATTCACCCTCCAGACTTCACCTTCTCCTTCTCCTTCTTCTGCTTCTTCTGCTTCACCCTCCAGACTTCACCTTCTCCTTCTCCTTCTTCTGCTTCTTCTGCTGCGCCCTCCAGGCTTCACCTTCTCCTTCTCCTTCTTCTGCTTCTTCTGCTTCACCCTCCTGACTTCACCTTCTCCTTCTCCTTCTTCTACTTCTTCTGCTTCACCCCCCTGACTTCACCTTCTCCTTCTCCTTCTTCTGCTTCTTCTGATTCACACTCCTGACTTCACCTTCTCCTTCTCCTTCTTCTGCTTCTTCTGATTCACCCTCCAGACTTCACCTTCTCCTTCTTCTTCTTCTGCTTCTTCTGATTCACCTTCCAGACTTCACCTTCTCCTTCTCCTTCTTCTGCTTCTTCTGATTCGACCTCCAGACCCCACCTTCTCCTTCTCCTTCTTCTTCTTCTTCTGATTCACCCTTCAGACTTCATCTTCTCCTTCGCCTTCTTCTGCTTCTTCTGATTCACCCTCCAGACCTCACCTTCTCCTTCTCCTTCTTCTGCTTCTTCTGATTCACCCTCCAGACTTCACCTTCTCCTTCTCCTTCTTCTACTTCTTCTGATTCATCCTCCAGACTTCACCTTCTCCTTCTCCTTCTTCTACTTCTTCTGATTCACCCTCCAGTCTTCACCTTCTGCTTCTCCTTCTTCTGCTTCTTCTGCTTCACCCTCCAGACTTCACCTTCTCCTTCTCTTTCTTCTGCTTCTTCTGATTCACCCTCCAGACTTCACCTTCTCCTTCTCCTTCTTCTGATTCTTCTGATTCACCCTCCAGACTTCACCTTCTCCTTCTCCTTCTTCTGCTTCTTCTGATTCACCCTCCTGACTTCACCTTCTCCTTCTCCTTCTTCTACTTCTTCTGATTCACCCTCCTGACTTCACCTTCTCCTTCTCCTACTTCTACTTCTTCTGCTTCACCCTCCAGACTTCACCTTCTCCTTCTCCTTCTTCTACTTCTTCTGATTCACCCTCCAGACTTCACCTTCTCCTTCTCCTTCTTCTGCTTCTTCTGATTCACCCTCCAGACTTCACCTTCTCCTCCTCCTTCTTCTGCTTCTTCTGATTCACCCTCCAGACTTCACCTTCTCCTTCTCCTTCTTCTACTTCTGCTGATTCACTCTCCAGACTTCACCTTCTCTTTCTTCTGCTTCTTTTGATTCACCCTCCAGACTTCATCTTCTCCTTCTCCTTCTTCTGCTTCTTCCGATTCACCCTCCAGACTTCAACTTCTCCTTCTCCTTCTTCTGCTTCTTCTGATTCACCCTCCAGACTTCACCATCTCCTTCTCCTTCTTCTGCTTCTTCTGATACACCCTCCAGACTTCTCCTTCTCCTACTCGTTCTTCTACTTCTTCTGATTCACCCTCCAGACTTCATCTTCTCCTTCTCCTTCTTCTGCTTCTTCTGATTCACCCTCCAGACTTCACCTTCTGCTTCTCCTTCTTCTGCTTCTTCTGATTCACCCTCCAGACTTCACCTTCTCCTTCTCCTTCTTCTACTTCTTCTGATTCACCCTCCAGACTTCACCTTCTCCTTCTCCTTCTTCTACTTCTTCTGATTCACCCTCCAGACTTCACCTTCTCCTTCTCCTTCTTCTGCTTCTTCTGATTCACCCTCCAGACTTCACCTTCTCTTTCTCCTTCTTCTGCTTCTTCTGATTCACCCTCCAGACTTCACCTTTTACTTCTCCTTCTTCTGCTTCTTCTGATTCACCCTTCAGACTTCACCATATCCTTCTCCTTCTTCTGCTTCTTCTGATTCACCCTCCAGACCTCACCTTCTCCTTCTCCTTCTTCTACTTCTTCTGATTCACCCTCCAGACTCAATCTTCTCCTCCTCCTTCTTCTGCTTCTTCTGATTCACCCTCCAGACTTCACCTTCTCCTTCTCCTTTTTCTGCTTCTTCTGATTCACCCTCCAGACTTCGCCTTCTCCTTCTCCTTCTTCCACTTCTTCTGATTCACCCTCCAGACTACACCTTCTCCTTCTCCTTCTTCTACTTTTTCTGTTTCACCCTCCAGTCTTCACCTCCTCCTTCTCCTTCTTCTGCTTCTTCTGATTCACCCTCCAGACTTCACCTTCTCCTTCTCCTTCTTCTGCTTCTTCTGATTCACCCTCCTGACTTCACCTTCTCATTCTCCTTCTTCTGCTTCTTCTGATTCACCCTCCAGACTTCACCTTCTCCTTCTCCTTCTTCTGCTTCTTCTGCTTCGCCCTCCAGACTTCACCTTCTCCTTCTCCATCTTCTGCTTCTTCTGCTTCACCCTCCAGACTTCACCTTCTCCTTCTCCTTCTTCTGCTTCTTCTGCTTCACCCTCCTGACTTCACCTTCTCCTTCTCCTTCTTCTACTTCTCCTGATTCACCCTCCAGACTTCACCTTCTCCTTCTCCTTCTTCTGCTTCTTCTGCTTCACCCTCCAGACTTCACCTTCTCACTCTCCTTCTTCTGCTTCTGCTGCTTCGCCCTCCAGACTTCACCTTCTCCTTCTCCTTCTTCTGATTCTTCTGATTCACTCTCCAGACTTCACCTTCTCCTTCTCCTTCTTCTGCTTCTTCTGATTCACCCTCCTGACTTCACCTTCACCTTCTCCATCTTCTACCTCTTCTGATTCACCCTCCTGACTTCACCTTCTCCTTCTCCTTCTTCTACTTCTTCTGATTCACCCTCCAGACATCACCTTCTCCTTCTCCTTCTTCTGCTTCTTCTGATTCACCCTCCAGACTTCACCTTCTCCTTCTCCTTCTTCTGCTTCTTCTGATTCACCCTCCAGACTTCACCATCTCCTTCTCCTTCTTCTGCTTTTTCTGATTCACTCTGCAGACTTCTCCTTCTCCTACTCCTTCTTCTACTTCTTCTGATTCACCCTCCAGACTTCATCTTCTCCTTCTCCTTCTTCTGCTTCTTCTGATTCACCCTCCAGACTTCACCGTCTCCTTCTCCTTCTTCTGCTTCTTCTGATTCACCCTCCAGACTTCACCTTCTCCTTCTCCTTCTTCTACTTCTTCTGATTCACCCTCCAGACTTCACCTTCTCCTTCTCCTTCTTCTACTTCTTCTGATTCACCCTCCAGACTTCACCTTCTTCTTCTCCTTCTTCTGCTTCTTCTGATTCACCCTCCAGACTTCACCTTCTCCTTCTCCTTCTTCTGCTTCTTCTGATTCACCCTCCAGACTTCACCTTTTACTTCTCCTTCTTCTGCTTCTTCTGATTCACCCTTCAGACTTCACCATATCATTCTCCTTCTTCTGCTTCTTCTGATTCACCCTCTAGACTTCACCTTCTCCTTCTCCTTCGTCTACTTCTTCTGATTCACCCTCCAGACTACACCATCTCCTTCTCCTTCTTCTACTTCTTCTGATTCACCCTCCAGACTTCACCTTCTCCTTCTCCTTCTTCTGCTTCTTCTGATTCACCCTCTAGACTTCACCTTCTCCTTCTCCTTCGTCTACTTCTTCTGATTCACCCTCCAGACTACACCATCTCCTTCTCCTTCTTCTACTTCTTCTGATTCACCCTCCAGACTTCACCTTCTCCTTCTCCTTCTTCTGCTTCTTCTGATTCACCCTCCAGACTTCACCTTCTCCTTCTCCTTCTTCTACTTCTACTGATTCACCCTCCAGACTTCACCTTCTCCTTCTCCTTCGTCTACTTCTTCTGATTCACCCTCCAGACTACACCATCTCCTTCTCCTTCTTCTACTTCTTCTGATTCACCCTCCAGACTTCACCTTCTCCTTCTCCTTCTTCTGCTTCTTCTGATTCACCCTCCAGACTTCACCTTCTCCTTC
The DNA here is from genome assembly GCF_052327205.1 of Somniosus microcephalus. Taxonomy (NCBI): domain Eukaryota; kingdom Metazoa; phylum Chordata; class Chondrichthyes; order Squaliformes; family Somniosidae; genus Somniosus; species Somniosus microcephalus. The sequence continues at coordinate 37,455 of NW_028225667.1, read as the reverse complement.
TCCTTCTTCTACTTCTACTGATTCACCCTCCAGACTTCACCTTCTCCTTCTCCTTCTTCTTCTTCTTCTGATTCACCCTCCAGACTTCACCTTCTCCTTCTCCTTCTTCTACTTCTTCTGCTTCTCCCTCCAGACTTCACCTTCTCCTTCTCCTTCTTCTGCTTCTTCTGATTCACCCTCCAGACTTCACCTTCTCCTTCTCCTTCTTCTACTTCTTCTGATTCACCCTCCAGACTTCACCTTCTCCTTCTCCATCTTCTACTTCTTCTGATTCACCCTCCAGACTTCACCTTCTCCTTCTCCTTCTTCTACTTCTTCTGATTCACCCTCCTGACTTCACCTTCTCCTTCTCCTTCTTCTGCTTCTTCTGCTTCACCCTCCAGACATCACCTTCTCCTTCTCCTTCTTCTGCTTCTTCTGCTTCGCCCTCCAGACTTCACCTTCTCCTTCTCCATCTTCTGCTTCTTCTGCTTCACCCTCCAGACTTCACCTTCTCCTTCTCCTTCTTCTGCTTCTTCTGCTTCACCCTCCTGACTTCACCTTGTCCTTCTCCTTCTTCTACTTCTCCTGATTCACCCTCCAGATTTCACCTTCTCCTTCTCCTTCTTCTGCTTCTTCTGCTTCACCCTCCAGACTTCACCTACTCCTTCTCCTTCTTCTGCTTCTTCTGCTTCGCCCTCCAGACTTCACCTTCTCCTTCTCCATCTTCTGCTTCTTCTGCTTCACACTCCAGACTTCACCTTCTCCTTCTCTTTTTTCAGCTTCTTCTGATTCACCCTCCAGACTTCACCTTCTCCTTCTCCTTCTTCTGATTCTTCTGATTCACTCTCCAGACTTCACCTTCTCCTTCTCCTTCTTCTGCTTCTTCTGATTCACCCTCCTGACTTCACCTTCACCTTCTCCATCTTCTACCTCTTCTGATTCACCCTCCTGACTTCACCTTCTCCTTCTCCTTCTTCTACTTCTTCTGCTTCACCCTCCAGCCTCCAGACTTCACCTTCTCCTTCTCCGTCTTCTACTTATTCTGATTCACCCTCCAGACTTCACCTTCTCCTTCTCCTTCTTCTGCTTCTTCTGATTCACCCTCCAGACTTCACCTTCTCCTTCTCCTTCTTCTGCTTCTTCTGATTCACCCTCCAGACTTCAACATCTCCTTCTCCTTCTTCTGCTTCTTCTGATTCACCCTCCAGACTTCTCCTTCTCCTACTCCTTCTTCTACTTCTTCTGATTCACCCTCCAGACTTCATCTTCTCCTTCTCCTTTTTCTGCTTCTTCTGATTCACCCTCCAGACTTCACCTTCTCCTTCTCCTTCTTCTGCTTCTTCTGATTCACCCTCCAGACTTCACCTTCTCCTTCTCCTTCTTCTACTTCTTCTGATTCACCCTCCAGACTTCACCTTCTCCTTCTCCTTCTTCTACTTCTTCTGATTCACCCTCCAGACTTCACCTTCTCCTTCTCCTTCTTCTGCTTCTTCTGATTCACCCTCCAGACTTCACCTTCTCCTTCTCCTTCTTCTGCTTCTTCTGATTCACCCTCCAGACTTCACCTTTTACTTCTCCTTCTTCTGCTTCTTCTGATTCACCCTTCAGACTTCACCATATCCTTCTCCTTCTTCTGCTTCTTCTGATTCACCCTCCAGACCTCACCTTCTCCTTCTCCTTCTTCTACTTCTTCTGATTCACCCTCCAGACTTCATCTTCTCCTCCTCCTTCTTCTGCTTCTTCTGATTCACCCTCCAGACTTCACCTTCTCCTTCTCCTTTTTCTGCTTCTTCTGATTCACCCTCCAGACTTCGCCTTCTCCTTCTCCTTCTTCTACTTCTTCTGATTCACACTCCAGACTACACCTTCTCCTTCTCCTTCTTCTACTTTTTCTGATTCACCCTCCAGTCTTCACCTCCTCCTTCTCCTTCTTCTGCTTCTTCTGATTCACCCTCCAGACTTCACCTTCTCCTTCTCCTTCTTCTGCTTCTTCTGATTCACCCTCCTGACTTCACCTTCTCATTCTCCTTCTTCTGCTTCTTCTGATTCACCCTCCAGACTTCACCTTCTCCTTCTCCTTCTTCTACTTCTTCTGATTCACCCTCCAGACTTCACCTTCTCGTTCTCCTTCTTCTGCTTCTTCTGCTTCACCCTCCAGACTTCACCTTCTCCTTCTCCTTCTTCTGCTTCTTCTGCTTCGCCCTCCAGACTTCACCTTCTCCTTCTCCATCTTCTGCTTCTTCTGCTTCACCCTCCAGACTTCACCTTCTCCTTCTCCTTCTTCTGCTTCTTCTGCTTCACCCTCCAGACTTCACCTTCTCCCTCTCCTTCGTCTGCTTCTTCTGCTTCGCCCTCCAGACTTCACCTTCTCCTTCTCCATCTTCTGCTTCTTCTGCTTCACCCTCCAGACTTCACCTTCTCCTTCTCTTTTTTCAACTTCTTCTGATTCACCCTCCAGACTTCACCTTCTCCTTCTCCTTCTTCTGATTCTTCTGATTCACTCTCCAGACTTCACCTTCTCCTTCTCCTTCTTCTGCTTCTTCTGATTCACCCTCCTGACTTCACCTTCACCTTCTCCATCTTCTACCTCTTCTGATTCACCCTCCTGACTTCACCTTCTCCTTCTCCTTCTTCTACTTCTTCTGCTTCACCCTCCAGCCTCCAGACTTCACCTTCTCCTTCTCCGTCTTCTACTTCTTCTGATTCACCCTCCAGACTTCACCTTCTCCTTCTCCTTCTTCTGCTTCTTCTGATTCACCCTCCAGACTTCACCTTCTCCTTCTCCTTCTTCTGCTTCTTCTGATTCACCCTCCAGACTTCACCATCTCCTTCTCCTTCTTCTGCTTCTTCTGATTCAACCTCCAGACTTCTCCTTCTGCTACTTCTTCTTCTACTTCTTCTGATTCACCGTCCAGACTTCATCTTCTCCTTCTCCTTCTTCTGCTTCTTCTGATTCACCCTCCAGACTTCACCTTCTCCTTCTCCTTCTTCTGCTTCTTCTGATTCACCCTCCAGACTTCACCTGCTCCTTCTCCTTCTTCTACTTCTTCTGATTCACCCTCCAGACTTCACCTTCTCCTTCTCCTTCTTCTACTTCTTCTGATTCACCCTCCAGACTTAACCTTCTCCTTCTCCTTCTTCTGCTTCTTCTGATTCACCCTCCAGACTTCACCTTCTCCTTCTCCTTCTTCTGCTTCTTCTGATTCACCCTCCAGACTTCACCTTTTACTTCTCCTTCTTCTGCTTCTTCTGATTCACCCTTCAGACTTCACCATATCCTTCTCCTTCTTCTGCTTCTTCTGATTCACCCTCCAGACTTCACCTTCTCATTCTCCTTCTTCTGCTTCTTCTGATTCACCCTCCAGACTTCACCTTCTCCTTCTCCTTCTTCTACTTCTTCTGATTCACCCTCCAGACTTCACCTTCTCCTTCTCCTTCTTCTACTTCTTCTGATTCACCCTCCAGACTTCACCTTCTCCTTCTCCTTCTTCTGCTTCTTCTGATTCACCCTCCAGACTTCACCTTCTCCTTCTCCTTCTTCTGCTTCTTCTGATTCACCCTCCAGACTTCACCTTTTACTTCTCCTTCTTCTGCTTCTTCTGATTCACCCTCCAGACTTCGCCTTCTCCTTCTCCTTCTTCTACTTCTTCTGATTCACACTCCAGACTACACCTTCTCCTTCTCCTTCTTCTACTTTTTCTGATTCACCCTCCAGTCTTCACCTCCTCCTTCTCCTTCTTCTGCTTCTTCTGATTCACCCTCCAGACTTCACCTTCTCCTTCTCCTTCTTCTGCTTCTTCTGATTCACCCTCCTGACTTCACCTTCTCATTCTCCTTCTTCTGCTTCTTCTGATTCACCCTCCAGACTTCACCTTCTCCTTCTCCTTCTTCTACTTCTTCTGATTCACACTCCAGACTACACCTTCTCCTTCTCCTTCTTCTACTTTTTCTGATTCACCCTCCAGTCTTCACCTCCTCCTTCTCCTTCTTCTGCTTCTTCTGATTCACCCTTCAGACTTCACCTTCTCCTTCTCCTTCTTCTGCTTCTTCTGATTCACCCTCCTGACTTCACCTTCTCATTCTCCTTCTTCTGCTTCTTCTGATTCACCCTCCAGACTTCACCTTCTCCTTCTCCTTCTTCTACTTCTTCTGATTCACCCTCCAGACTTCACCTTCTCGTTCTCCTTCTTCTGCTTCTTCTGCTTCACCCTCCAGACTTCACCTTCTCCTTCTCCTTCTTCTGCTTCTTCTGCTTCGCCCTCCAGACTTCACCTTCTCCTTCTCCATCTTCTGCTTCTTCTGCTTCACCCTCCAGACTTCACCTTCTCCTTCTGCTTCTTCTGCTTCACCCTCCAGACTTCACCTTCTCCCTCTCCTTCGTCTGCTTCTTCTGCTTCGCCCTCCAGACTTCACCTTCTCCTTCTCCATCTTCTGCTTCTTCTGCTTCACCCTCCAGACTTCACCTTCTCCTTCTCTTTTTTCAACTTCTTCTGATTCACCCTCCAGACTTCACCTTCTCCTTCTCCTTCTTCTGATTCTTCTGATTCACTCTCCAGACTTCACCTTCTCCTTCTCCTTCTTCTGCTTCTTCTGATTCACCCTCCTGACTTCACCTTCACCTTCTCCATCTTCTACCTCTTCTGATTCACCCTCCTGACTTCACCTTCTCCTTCTCCTTCTTCTACTTCTTCTGCTTCACCCTCCAGCCTCCAGACTTCACCTTCTCCTTCTCCGTCTTCTACTTCTTCTGATTCACCCTCCAGACTTCACCTTCTCCTTCTCCTTCTTCTGCTTCTTCTGATTCACCCTCCAGACTTCACCTTCTCCTTCTCCTTCTTCTGCTTCTTCTGATTCACCCTCCAGACTTCACCATCTCCTTCTCCTTCTTCTGCTTCTTCTGATTCAACCTCCAGACTTCTCCTTCTGCTACTTCTTCTTCTACTTCTTCTGATTCACCGTCCAGACTTCATCTTCTCCTTCTCCTTCTTCTGCTTCTTCTGATTCACCCTCCAGACTTCACCTTCTCCTTCTCCTTCTTCTGCTTCTTCTGATTCACCCTCCAGACTTCACCTGCTCCTTCTCCTTCTTCTACTTCTTCTGATTCACCCTCCAGACTTCACCTTCTCCTTCTCCTTCTTCTACTTCTTCTGATTCATCCTCCAGACTTAACCTTCTCCTTCTCCTTCTTCTGCTTCTTCTGATTCACCCTCCAGACTTCACCTTCTCCTTCTCCTTCTTCTGCTTCTTCTGATTCACCCTCCAGACTTCACCTTTTACTTCTCCTTCTTCTGCTTCTTCTGATTCACCCTTCAGACTTCACCATATCCTTCTCCTTCTTCTGCTTCTTCTGATTCGCCCTCCAGACCTCACCTTCTCCTTCTCCTTCTTCTACTTCTTCTGATTCACCCTCCAGACTTCATCTTCTCCTCCTCCTTCTTCTGCTTCTTCTGATTCACCCTCCAGACTTCACCTTCTCCTTCTCCTTTTTCTGCTTCTTCTGATTCACCCTCCAGACTTCGCCTTCTCCTTCTCCTTCTTCTACTTCTTCTGATTCACCCTCCAGACTTCACCTTCTCCTTCTCCTTCTTCTGCTTCTTCTGATTCACCCTCCTGACTTCACCTTCTCATTCTCCTTCTTCTGCTTCTTCTGATTCACCCTCCAGACTTCACCTTCTCCTTCTCCTTCTTCTACTTCTTCTGATTCACCCTCCAGACTTCACCTTCTCGTTCTCCTTCTTCTGCTTCTTCTGATTCACCCTCCAGACTTCACCTTCTCCTTCTCCTTCGTCTACTTCTTCTGATTCACCCTCCAGACTACACCTTCTCCTTCTCCTTCTTCTACTTCTTCTGATTCACTCTCCAGACTTCACCTTCTCCTTCTCCTTCTTCTACTTCTTCTGATTCACCCTCCAGTCTTCAACTTCTCCTTCTCCTTCTTCTGCTTCTTCTGATTCACCCTCCAGACTTCACCTTCTCCTTCTCCTTCTTCTGCTTCTTCTGATTCACCCTCCTGACTTCACCTTCTCTTTCTCCTTCTTCTGCTTCTTCTGATTCACCCTCCAGACTTCACCTTCTCCTTCTCCTTCTTCTACTTCTTCTGCTTCACCCCCCTGACTTCACCTTCTCCTTCTCCTTCTTCTGCTTCTTCTGATTCACCCCCTAACTTCACCTTCTCCTTCTCCTTCTTCTGCTTCTTCTGATTCACCCTCCTGACTTCACCTTCTCCTTCTCCTTCTTCTGCTTCTTCTGATTCACCCTCCAGACTTCACCTTCTCCTTCTCCTTCTTCTCATTCTTCTGATTCACCCTCCAGACTTCACCTTCTCCTACTCCTTCTTCTACTTCTTCTGATTCACCCTCCAGACTTCACCTTCTCCTTCTCCTTCTTCTACTTCTTCTGATTCACCCTCCAGTCTTCACCTTCTCCTTCTCCTACTTCTGCTTCTTCTGCTTCACCCTCCAGACTTCACCTTCTCCTTCTCTTTCTTCAGCTTCTTCTGATTCACCCTCCAGACTTCACCTTCTCCTTCTCCTTCTTCTGATTCTTCTGATTCACTCTCCAGACTTCACCTTCTCCTTCTCCTTCTTCTGCTTCTTCTGATTCACCCTCCTGACTTCACCTTCACCTTCTCCTTCTTCTACCTCTTCTGATTCACCCTCCTGACTTCACCTTCTCCTTCTCCTTCTTCTACTTCTTCTGCTTCACCCTCCAGCCTCCAGACTTCACCTTCTCCTTCTCCGTCTTCTACTTCTTCTGATTCACCCTCCAGACTTCACCTTCTCCTTCTCCTTCTTTTGCTTCTTCTGATTCACCCTTCAGACTTCACCTTCTCCTTCTCCTTCTTCTGCTTCTTCTGATTCACCCTCCAGACTTCACCATCTCCTTCTCCTTCTTCTGCTTTTTCTGATTCACCCTGCAGACTTCTCCTTCTCCTACTCCTTCTTCTACTTCTTCTGATTCACCCTCCAGACTTCATCTTCTCCTTCTCCTTCTTCTGCTTCTTCTGATTCACCCTCCAGACTTCACCGTCTCCTTCTCCTTCTTCTGCTTCTTCTGATTCACCCTCCAGACTTCACCTTCTCCTTCTCCTTCTTCTACTTCTTCTGATTCACCCTCCAGACTTCACCTTCTCCTTCTACTTCTTCTACTTCTTCTGATTCACCCTCCAGACTTCACCTTCTCCTTCTCCTTCTTCTGCTTCTTCTGATTCACCCTCCAGACTTCACCTTCTCCTTCTCCTTCTTCTGCTTCTTCTGATTCACCCTCCAGACTTCACCTTTTACTTCTCCTTCTTCTGCTTCTTCTGATTCACCCTTCAGACTTCACCATATCATTCTCCTTCTTCTGCTTCTTCTGATTCACCCTCCAGACATCACCTTCTCCTTCTCCTTCTTCTACTTCTTCTGATTCACCCTCCAGACTTCATTTTCTCCTCCTCCTTCTTCTGCTTCTTCTGATTCACCCTCCAGACTTCACCTTCTCCTTCTCCTTTTTCTGCTTCTTCTGATTCACCCTCCAGAGTTCGCCTTCTCCTTCTCCTTCTTCTACTTATTCTGATTCACCCTCCAGACTTCACCTTCTCCTTCTCCTTCTTCTACTTTTTCTGATTCACCGTCCAGTCTTCACCTCCTCCTTCTCCTTCTTCTGCTTCTTCTGATTCACCCTCCAGACTTCACCTTCTCCTTCTCCTTCTTCTGCTTCTTCTGATTCACCCTCCTGACTTCACCTTCTCATTCTCCTTCTTCTGCTTCTTCTGATTCACCCTCCAGACTTCACCTTCTCCTTCTCCTTCTTCGACTTCTTCTGATTCACCCTCCAGACTTCACCTTCTCGTTCTCCTTCTTCTGCTTCTTCTGATTCACCCTCCAGACTACACCTTCTACTTCTCCTTCGTCTGCTTCTTCTGATTTACCCTCCAGACTACACCTTCTCCTTCTCCTTCTTCTACTTCTTCTGATTCACCCTCCAGACTTCACCTTCTCCTTCTCCTTCTTCAACTTCTTCTGATTCACCCTCCAGTCTTCAACTTCTCCTTCTCCTTCTTCTGCTTCTTCTGATTCACCCTCCAGACTTCACCTTCTCCTTCTACTTCTTCTGCTTCTTCTGATTCACCCTCCTGACTTCACCTTCTCCTTCTCCTTCTTCTGCTTCTTCTGATTCACCCTCCAGACTTCACCTTCTCCTTTTCCTTCGTCTACTTCTTCTGATTCACCCTCCAGACTACACCATCTCCTTCTCCTTCTTCTACTTCTTCTGATTCACCCTCCAGACTTCACCTTCTCCTTCTCCTTCTTCTACTTCTACTGATTCACCCTCCAGACTTCACCTTCTCCTTCTCCTTCTTCTTCTTCTTCTGATTCACCCTCCAGACTTCACCTTCTCCTTCTCGTTCTTCTACTTCTTCTGCTTCTCCCTCCAGACTTCACCTTCTCCTTCTCCTTCTTCTGCTTCTTCTGATTCACCCTCCAGACTTCACCTTCTCCTTCTCCTTCTTCTACTTCTTCTGATTCACCCTCCAGACTTCACCTTCTCCTTCTCCATCTTCTACTTCTTCTGATTCACCCTCCAGACTTCACCTTCTCCTTCTCCTTCTTCTACTTCTTCTGATTCACCCTCCTGACTTCACCTTCTCCTTCTCCTTCTTCTGCTTCTTCTGCTTCACCCTCCAGACTTCACCTTCTCCTTCTCCTTCTTCTGCTTCTTCTGCTTCACCCTCCTGACTTCACGTTCTCCTTCTCCTTGTTCTGCTTCTTCTGCTTCACCCTCCTGACTTCACCTTCTCCTTCTCCTTCTTCTACTTCTCCTGATTCACCCTCCAGACTTCACCTTCTCCTTCTCCTTCTTCTGCTTCTTCTGCTTCACCCTCCAGACTTCACCTTCTCCTTCTCCTTCTTCTGCTTCTTCTGCTTCGCCCTCCAGACTTCACCTTCTCCTTCTCCATCTTCTGCTTCTTCTGCTTCACCCTCCAGACTTCACCTTCTCCTTCTCCTTCTTCTGCTTCTCCTGCTTCACCCTCCTGACTTCACCTTCTCCTTCTCCTTCTTCTACTTCTCCTGATTCACCCTCCAGACTTCACCATCTCCTTTTCCTTCTTCTGCTTCTTCTGCTTCACCCTCCAGACTTCACCTTCTCCTTCTCCTTCTTCTGCTTCTTCTGCTTCGCCCTCCAGACTTCACCTTCTACTTTTCCATCTTCTGCTTCTTCTGCTTCACCCTCCAGACTTCACCTTCTCCTTCTCTTTCTTCAGCTTCTTCTGATTCACCCTCCAGACTTCACATTCTCCTTCTCCTTCTTCTGATTCTTCTGATTCACTCTCCAGACTTCACCTTCTCCTTCTCCTTCTTCTGCTTCTTCTGATTCACCCTCCTGACTTCACCTTCACCTTCTCCTTCTTCTACCTCTTCTGATTCACCCTCCTGACTTCACCTTCTCCTTCTCCTTCTTCTACTTCTTCTGCTTCACCCTCCAGCCTCCAGACTTCACCTTCTCCTTCTCCGTCTTCTACTTCTTCTGATTCACCCTCCAGACTTCACCTTCTCCTTCTCCTTCTTCTGCTTCTTCTGATTCACCCTCCAGACTTCACCATCTCCTTCTCCTTCTTCTGCTTCTTCTGATTCACCCTCCAGACTTCTCCTTCTCCTACTCCTTCTTCTACTTCTTCTGATTCACCCTCCAGACTTCATCTTCTCCTTCTCCTTCTTCTGCTTCTTCTGATTCACCCTCCAGACTTCACCTTCTCCTTCTCCTTCTTCTGCTTCTTCTGATTCACCCTCCAGACTTCACCTTCTCCTTCTCCTTCTTCTACTTCTTCTGATTCACCCTCCAGACTTCACCTTCTCCTTCTCCTTCTTCTACTTCTTCTGATTCACCCTCCAGACTTCACCTTCTCCTTCTCCTTCTTCTGCTTCTTCTGATTCACCCTCCAGACTTCACCTTCTCCTTCTCCTTCTTCTACTTCTTCTGATTCACCCTCCAGACTTCACCTTTTACTTCTCCTTCTTCTGCTTCTTCTGATTCACCCTTCAGACTTCACCATATCCTTCTCCTTCTTCTGCTTCTTCTGATTCACCCTCCAGACCTCACCTTCTCCTTCTCCTTCTTCTACTTCTTCTGATTCACCCTCCAGACTTCATCTTCTCCTCCTCCTTCTTCTGCTTCTTCTGATTCACCCTCCAGACTTCACCTTCTCCTTCTCCTTTTTCTGCTTCTTCTGATTCACCCTCCAGACTTCGCCTTCTCCTTCTCCTTCTTCTACTTCTTCTGATTCACCCTCCAGACTTCACCTTCTCATTCTCCTTCTTCTACTTTTTCTGATTCACCCACCAGTCTTCACCTCCTCCTTCTCCTTCTTCTGCTTCTTCTGATTCACCCTCCAGACTTCACCTTCTCCTTCTCCTTCTTCTGCTTCTTCTGATTCACCCTCCTGACTTCACCTTCTCATTCTCCTTCTTCTGCTTCTTCTGATTCACCCTCCTGACTTCACCTTCTCCTTCTCCTTCTTCTGCTTCTTCTGATTCACCCTCCAGACTTCACCTTCTCCTTCTCCTTCTTCTACTTCTTCTGATTCACCCTCTAGACTTCACCTTCTCCTTCTCCTTCTTCTGCTTCTTCTGATTCACCCTCCAGACTTCACCTTCTCCTTCTCCTTCGTCTACTTCTTCTGATTCACCCTCCAGACTTCACCTTCTCCTTCTCCTTCTTCTACTTCTTCTGCTTCTCCCTCCAGACTTCACCTTCTCCTTCTCCTTCTTCTGCTTCTTCTGATTCACCCTCCAGACTTCACCTTCTCCTTCTCCTTCTTCTACTTCTTCTGATTCACCCTCCAGACTTCACCTTCTCCTTCTCCATCTTCTACTTCTTCTGATTCACCCTCCAGACTTCACCTTCTCCTTCTCCTTCTTCTACTTCTTCTGATTCACCCTCCTGACTTCACCTTCTCCTTCTCCATCTTCTACTTCTTCTGATTCACCCTCCAGACTTCACCTTCTCCTTCTCCTTCTTCTACTTCTTCTGATTCACCCTCCTGACTTCACCTTCTCCTTCTCCTTCTTCTGCTTCTTCTGCTTCACCCTCCAGACTTCACCTTCTCCTTCTCCTTCTTCTGCTTCTTCTGCTTCACCCTCCTGACTTCACCTTCTCCTTCTCCTTGTTCTGCTTCACCCTCCTGACTTCACCTTCTCCTTCTCCTTCTTCTACTTCTCCTGATTCACCCTCCAGACTTCACCTTCTCCTTCTCCTTCTTCTGCTTCTTCTTCTTCACCCTCCAGACTTCACCTTCTCCTTCTCCTTCTTCTGCTTCTTCTGCTTCGCCCTCCAGACTTCACCTTCTCCTTCTCCATCTTCTGCTTCTTCTGCTTCACCCTCCAGACTTCACCTTCTCCTTCTCCTTCTTCTGCTTCTTCTGCTTCACCCTCCTGACTTCACCTTCTCCTTCCCCTTCTTCTACTTCTTCGGATTCACCCTCCAGACTTCACCTTCTCCTTCTCCTTCTTCTGCATCTTGTGCTTCACCCTCCAGACTTCACCTTCTCGTTCTCCTTCTTCTGCTTTTTCTGCTGCGCCCTCCAGACTTCACCTTCTCCTTCTCCTTCTTCTGCTTCTTCTGCTTCACCCTCCTGACTTCACCTTCTCCTTCTCCTTCTTCTACTTCTTCTGCTTCACCCCCCTGACTTCACCTTCTCCTTCTCCTTCTTCTGCTTCTTCTGATTCACCCTCCAGACTACACCATCTCCTTCTCCTTCTTCTACTTCTTCTGATTCACCCTCCAGACTTCACCTTCTCCTTCTCCTTCTTCTGCTTCTTCTGATTCACCCTCCAGACTTCACCTTCTCCTTCTCCTTCTTCTACTTCTACTGATTCACCCTCCAGACTTCACCTTCTCCTTCTCCTTCTTCTTCTTCTTCTGATTCACCCTCCAGACTTCACCTTCTCCTTCTCCTTCTTCTACTTCTTCTGCTTCTCCCTCCAGACTTCACCTTCTCCTTCTCCTTCTTCTGCTTCTTCTGATTCACCCTCCAGACTTCACCTTCTCCTTCTCCTTCTTCTACTTCTTCTGATTCACCCTCCAGACTTCACCTTCTCCTTCTCCATCTTCTACTTCTTCTGATTCACCCTCCAGACTTCACCTTCTCCTTCTCCTTCTTCTACTTCTTCTGATTCACCCTCCTGACTTCACCTTCTCCTTCTCCTTCTTCTGCTTCTTCTGCTTCACCCTCCAGACTTCACCTTCTCCTTCTCCTTCTTCTGCTTCTTCTGCTTCACCCTCCTGACTTCACCTTCTCCTTCTCCTTGTTCTGCTTCTTCTGCTTCACCCTCCTGACTTCACCTTCTCCTTCTCCTTCTTCTACTTCTCCTGATTCACCCTCCAGACTTCACCTTCTCCTTCTCCTTCTTCTGCTTCTTCTTCTTCACCCTCCAGACTTCACCTTCTCCTTCTCCTTCTTCTGCTTCTTCTGCTTCGCCCTCCAGACTTCACCTTCTCCTTCTCCATCTTCTGCTTCTTCTGCTTCACCCTCCAGACTTCACCTTCTCCTTCTCCTTCTTCTGCTTCTTCTGCTTCACCCTCCTGACTTCACCTTCTCCTTCCCCTTCTTCTACTTCTTCGGATTCACCCTTCAGACTTCACCTTCTCCTTCTCCTTCTTCTGCATCTTCTGCTTCACCCTCCAGACTTCACCTTCTCGTTCTCCTTCTTCTGCTTTTTCTGCTGCGCCCTCCAGACTTCACCTTCTCCTTCTCCTTCTTCTGCTTCTTCTGCTTCACCCTCCTGACTTCACCTTCTCCTTCTCCTTCTTCTACTTCTTCTGCTTCACCCCCCTGACTTCACCTTCTCCTTCTCCTTCTTCTGCTTCTTCTGATTCACCCTCCAGACTTCACCTTCACCTTCTCCTTCGTCTACTTCTTCTGATTCACCCTGCAGACTACACCATCTCCTTCTCCTTCTTCTACTTCTTCTGATTCACCCTCCAGACTTCACCTTCTCCTTCTCCTTCTTCTGCTTCTTCTGATTCACCCTCCAGACTTCACCTTCTCCTTCTCCTTCTTCTACTTCTACTGATTCACCCTCCAGACTTCACCTTCTCCTTCTCCTTCTTCTTCTTCTTCTGATTCACCCTCCAGACTTCACCTTCTCCTTCTCCTTCTTCTGCTTCTTCTGATTCACCCTCCAGACTTCACCTTCTCCTTCTCCTTCGTCTACTTCTTCTGATTCACCCTCCAGACTTCACCTTCTCCTTCTCCTTCTTCTACTTCTTCTGCTTCTCCCTCCAGACTTCACCTTCTCCTTCTCCTTCTTCTGCTTCTTCTGATTCACCCTCCAGACTTCACCTTCTCCTTCTCCTTCTTCTACTTCTTCTGATTCACCCTCCAGACTTCACCTTCTCCTTCTCCATCTTCTACTTCTTCTGATTCACCCTCCAGACTTCACCTTCTCCTTCTCCTTCTTCTACTTCTTCTGATTCACCCTCCTGACTTCACCTTCTCCTTCTCCTTCTTCTGCTTCTTCTGCTTCACCCTCCAGACTTCACCTTCTCCTTCTCCTTCTTCTGCTTCTTCTGCTTCACCCTCCTGACTTCACCTTCTCCTTCTCCTTGTTCTGCTTCACCCTCCTGACTTCACCTTCTCCTTCTCCTTCTTCTACTTCTCCTGATTCACCCTCCAGACTTCACCTTCTCCTTCTCCTTCTTCTGCTTCTTCTTCTTCACCCTCCAGACTTCACCTTCTCCTTCTCCTTCTTCTGCTTCTTCTGCTTCGCCCTCCAGACTTCACCTTCTCCTTCTCCATCTTCTGCTTCTTCTGCTTCACCCTCCAGACTTCACCTTCTCCTTCTCCTTCTTCTGCTTCTTCTGCTTCACCCTCCTGACTTCACCTTCTCCTTCCCCTTCTTCTACTTCTTCGGATTCACCCTCCAGACTTCACCTTCTCCTTCTCCTTCTTCTGCATCTTCTGCTTCACCCTCCAGACTTCACCTTCTCGTTCTCCTTCTTCTGCTTTTTCTGCTGCGCCCTCCAGACTTCACCTTCTCCTTCTCCTTCTTCTGCTTCTTCTGCTTCACCCTCCTGACTTCACCTTCTCCTTCTCCTTCTTCTACTTCTTCTGCTTCACCCCCTGACTTCACCTTCTCCTTCTCCTTCTTCTGCTTCTTCTGATTCACCCTCCAGACTACACCATCTCCTTCTCCTTCTTCTACTTCTTCTGATTCACCCTCCAGACTTCACCTTCTCCTTCTCCTTCTTCTGCTTCTTCTGATTCACCCTCCAGACTTCACCTTCTCCTTCTCCTTCTTCTACTTCTACTGATTCACCCTCCAGACTTCACCTTCTCCTTCTCCTTCTTCTTCTTCTTCTGATTCACCCTCCAGACTTCACCTTCTCCTTCTCCTTCTTCTACTTCTTCTGCTTCTCCCTCCAGACTTCACCTTCTCCTTCTCCTTCTTCTGCTTCTTCTGATTCACCCTCCAGACTTCACCTTCTCCTTCTCCTTCTTCTACTTCTTCTGATTCACCCTCCAGACTTCACCTTCTCCTTCTCCATCTTCTACTTCTTCTGATTCACCCTCCAGACTTCACCTTCTCCTTCTCCTTCTTCTACTTCTTCTGATTCACCCTCCTGACTTCACCTTCTCCTTCTCCTTCTTCTGCTTCTTCTGCTTCACCCTCCAGACTTCACCTTCTCCTTCTCCTTCTTCTGCTTCTTCTGCTTCACCCTCCTGACTTCACCTTCTCCTTCTCCTTCTTCTACTTCTTCTGCTTCACCCCCTGACTTCACCTTCTCCTTCTCCTTCTTCTGCTTCTTCTGATTCACCCTCCAGACTACACCATCTCCTTCTCCTTCTTCTACTTCTTCTGATTCACCCTCCAGACTTCACCTTCTCCTTCTCCTTCTTCTGCTTCTTCTGATTCACCCTCCAGACTTCACCTTCTCCTTCTCCTTCTTCTACTTCTACTGATTCACCCTCCAGACTTCACCTTCTCCTTCTCCTTCTTCTTCTTCTTCTGATTCACCCTCCAGACTTCACCTTCTCCTTCTCCTTCTTCTACTTCTTCTGCTTCTCCCTCCAGACTTCACCTTCTCCTTCTCCTTCTTCTGCTTCTTCTGATTCACCCTCCAGACTTCACCTTCTCCTTCTCCTTCTTCTACTTCTTCTGATTCACCCTCCAGACTTCACCTTCTCCTTCTCCATCTTCTACTTCTTCTGATTCACCCTCCAGACTTCACCTTCTCCTTCTCCTTCTTCTACTTCTTCTGATTCACCCTCCTGACTTCACCTTCTCCTTCTCCTTCTTCTGCTTCTTCTGCTTCACCCTCCAGACTTCACCTTCTCCTTCTCCTTCTTCTGCTTCTTCTGCTTCACCCTCCTGACTTCACCTTCTCCTTCTCCTTGTTCTGCTTCTTCTGCTTCACCCTCCTGACTTCACCTTCTCCTTCTCCTTCTTCTACTTCTCCTGATTCACCCTCCAGACTTCACCTTCTCCTTCTCCTTCTTCTGCTTCTTCTTCTTCACCCTCCAGACTTCACCTTCTCCTTCTCCTTCTTCTGCTTCTTCTGCTTCGCCCTCCAGACTTCACCTTCTCCTTCTCCATCTTCTGCTTCTTCTGCTTCACCCTCCAGACTTCACCTTCTCCTTCTCCTTCTTCTGCTTCTTCTGCTTCACCCTCCTGACTTCACCTTCTCCTTCCCCTTCTTCTACTTCTTCGGATTCACCCTCCAGACTTCACCTTCTCCTTCTCCTTCTTCTGCATCTTCTGCTTCACCCTCCAGACTTCACCTTCTCGTTCTCCTTCTTCTGCTTTTTCTGCTGCGCCCTCCAGACTTCACCTTCTCCTTCTCCTTCTTCTGCTTCTTCTGCTTCACCCTCCTGACTTCACCTTCTCCTTCTCCTTCTTCTACTTCTTCTGCTTCACCCCCCTGACTTCACCTTCTCCTTCTCCTTCTTCTGCTTCTTCTGATTCACCCTCCAGACTTCACCTTCACCTTCTCCTTCGTCTACTTCTTCTGATTCACCCTGCAGACTACACCATCTCCTTCTCCTTCTTCTACTTCTTCTGATTCACCCTCCAGACTTCACCTTCTCCTTCTCCTTCTTCTGCTTCTTCTGATTCACCCTCCAGACTTCACCTTCTCCTTCTCCTTCTTCTACTTCTACTGATTCACCCTCCAGACTTCACCTTCTCCTTCTCCTTCTTCTTCTTCTTCTGATTCACCCTCCAGACTTCACCTTCTCCTTCTCCTTCTTCTACTTCTTCTGCTTCTCCCTCCAGACTTCACCTTCTCCTTCTCCTTCTTCTGCTTCTTCTGATTCACCCTCCAGACTTCACCTTCTCCTTCTCCTTCTTCTACTTCTTCTGATTCACCCTCCAGACTTCACCTTCTCCTTCTCCATCTTCTACTTCTTCTGATTCACCCTCCAGACTTCACCTTCTCCTTCTCCTTCTTCTACTTCTTCTGATTCACCCTCCTGACTTCACCTTCTCCTTCTCCTTCTTCTGCTTCTTCTGCTTCACCCTCCAGACTTCACCTTCTCCTTCTCCTTCTTCTGCTTCTTCTGCTTCACCCTCCTGACTTCACCTTCTCCTTCTCCTTCTTCTGCTTCTTCTGCTTCACCCTCCTGACTTCATCTTCTCCTTCTCCTTCTTCTACTTCTCCTGATTCACCCTCCAGACTTCACCTTCTCCTTCTCCTTCTTCTGCTTCTTCTGCTTCGCCCTCCAGACTTCACCTTCTCCTTCTCCATCTTCTGCTTCTTCTGCTTCACCCTCCAGACTTCACCTTCTCCTTCTCCTTCTTCTGCTTCTTCTGCTTCACCCTCCTGACTTCACCTTCTCCTTCTCCTTCTTCTACTTCTTCGGATTCACCCTCCAGACTTCACCTTCTCCTTCTCCTTCTTCTGCTTCTTCTGCTTCACCCTCCAGACTTCACCTTCTCCTTCTCCTTCTTCTGCTTTTTCTGCTGCGCCCTCCAGACTTCACCTTCTCCTTCTCCTTCTTCTGCTTCTTCTGCTTCACCCTCCTGACTTCACCTTCTCCTTCTCCTTCTTCTACTACTTCTGCTTCACCCCCCTGACTACACCTTCTCCTTCTCCTTCTTCTGCTTCTTCTGATTCACCCTCCTAACTTCACCTTCTCCTTCTCCTTCTTCTGCTTCTTCTGATTCACCCTCCTGACTTCACCTTCTCCTTCTCCTTCTTCTGCTTCTTCTGATTCACCCTCCAGACTTCACCTTCTCCTTCTCCTTCTTCTGCTTCTTCTGATTCACCCTCCAGACTTCACCTTCTCCTTCTCCTTCTTCTGCTTCTTCTGATTCACCCTCCAGACCTCACCTTCTCCTTCTCCTTCTTCTACTTCTTCTGATTCACCCTCCAGACTTCATCTCCTCCTTCTCCTTCTTCTGCTTCTTCTGATTCACCCTCCAGACTTCACCTTCTCCTTCTCCTTCTTCTGCTTCTTCTGATTCACCCTCCAAACTTCACCTTCTCCTTCTCCTTCTTCTACTTCTTCTGATTCACCCTCCAGACTTCACCTTCTCCTTCTCCTTCTTCTACTTCTTCTGATTCACCCTCCAGTCTTCACCTTCTCCTTCTCCTTCTTCTGCTTCTTCTGCTTCACCCTCCAGACTTCACCATCTCCTTCTCTTTCTTCTGCTTCTTCTGATTCACCCTCCAGACTTCACCTTCTCCTTCTCCTTCTTCTGCTTCTCCTGATTCACCCTCCAGCCTTCACCTTCTCCTTCTCCTTCTTCTGCTTCTTCTGATTCAGCCTTCAGACTTCACCTTCTCCTTCTCCTTCTTCTGCTTCTTCTGATTCACCCTCCAGACCTCACCTTCTCCTTCTCCTTTTTATACTTCTTCTGATTCACCCTCCTGACTTCACCTTCTCCTTCTCCTTCTTCTGCTTCTTCTGCTTCACCCTCCAGACTTCACCTTCTCCTTCTCCTTCTTCTGCTTCTTCTGCTTCACCCTCCTGACTTCACCTTCTCCTTCTCCTTCTTCTGCTTCACCCTCCTGACTTTACCTTCTCCTTCTCCTTCTTCTACTTCTCCTGATTCACCCTCCAGACTTCACCTTCTCCTTCTCCTTCTTCTGCTTCTTCTGCTTCACCCTCCAGACTTCACCTTCTCCTTCTCCTTCTTCTGCTTCGCCCTCCAGACTTCACCTTCTCCTTCTCCATCTTCTGCTTCTTCTGCTTCACCCTCCAGACTTCACCTTCTCCTTCTCCTTCTTCTGCTTCTTCTGCTTCAACTTCCTGACTTCACCTTCTCCTTCTCCTTCTTCTACTTCTTCGGATTCACCCTCCAGACTTCACCTTCTCCTTCTCCTTCTTCTGCTTCTTCTGCTTCACCCTCCAGACTTCACCTTCTCCTTCTACTTCTTCTGCTTTTTCTGCTGCGCCCTCCAGACTTCACCTTCTCCTTCTCCTTCTTCTGCTTCTTCTGCTTCACCCTCCTGACTTCACCTTCTCCTTCTCCTTCTTCTACTTCTTCTGCTTCACCCCCCTGACTACACCTTCTCCTTCTCCTTCTTCTGCTTCTTCTGATTCACCCTCCTAACTTCACCTTCTCCTTCTCCTTCTTCTGCTTCTTCTGATTCACCCTCCAGACTTCACCTTCTCCTTCTCCATCTTCTGCTTCTTCTGCTTCACCCTCCAGACTTCGCCTTCTCCTTCTCCTTCTTCTACTTCTTCTGGTTCACCCTCCAGACTTCACCTTCTCCTTCTCCTTCTTCTACTTCTTCTGATTCACCCTCCAGTCTTCACCTTCTCCTTCTCCTTCTTCTGCTTCTTCTGCTTCACCCTCCAGACTTCACCTTCTCCTTCTCCTTCTTCTGCTTCGCCCTCCAGACTTCACCTTCTCCTTCTCCATCTTCTGCTTCTTCTGCTTCACCCTCCAGACTTCACCTTCTCCTTCTCCTTCTTCTGCTTCTTCTGCTTCACCCTCCTGACTTCACCTTCTCCTTCTCCTTCTTCTACTTCTTCGGATTCACCCTCCAGACTTCACCTTCTCCTTCTCCTTCTTCTGCTTCTTCTGCTTCACCCTCCAGACTTCACCTTCTCCTTCTCCTTCTTCTGCTTTTTCTGCTGCGCCCTCCAGACTTCACCTTCTCCTTCTCCTTCTTCTGCTTCTTCTGCTTCACCCTCCTGACTTCACCTTCTCCTTCTCCTTCTTCTACTTCTTCTGCTTCACCCCCCTGACTACACCTTCTCCTTCTCCTTCTTCTGCTTCTTCTGATTCACCCTCCTAACTTCACCTTCTCCTTCTCCTTCTTCTGCTTCTTCTGATACACCCGCCTGACTTCACCTTCTCCTTCTCCTTCTTCTGCTTCTTCTGATTCACCCTCCAGACTTCACCTTCTCCTTCTCCTTCTTCTGCTTCTTCTGATTCACCCTCCAGACTTCACCTTCTCCTTCTCCTTCTTCTGCTTCTTCTGATTCACCCTCCAGACCTCACAATCTCCTTCTCCTTCTTCTACTTCTTCTGATTCACCCTCCAGACTTCATCTCCTCCTTCTCCTTCTTCTGCTTCTTCTGATTCACCCTCCAGACTTCACCTTCTCCTTCTCCTTCTTCTGCTTCTTCTGATTCACCCTCCAGACTTCACCTTCTCCTTCTCCTTCTTCTACTTCTTCTGATTCACCCTCCAGACTTCACCTTCTCCTTCTCCTTCTTCTACTTCTTCTGATTCTCCCTCCAGTCTTCACCTTCTCCTTCTCCTTCTTCTGCTTCTTCTGCTTCACCCTCCAAACTTCACCATCTCCTTCTCTTTCTTCTGCTTCTTCTGATTCACCCTCCAGACTTCACCTTCTCCTTCTCCTTCTTCTGCTTCTCCTGATTCACCCTCCAGCCTTCACCTTCTCCTTCTCCTTCTTCTGCTTCTTCTGATTCAGCCTTCAGACTTCATCTTCTCCTTCTCCTTCTTCTGCTTCTTCTGATTCACCCTCCAGACCTCACCTTCTCCTTCTCCTTTTTATACTTCTTCTGATTCACCCTCCGGACTTCATCTTCTCCTTCTCCTTCTTCTGCTTCTTCTGATTCACCCTCCAGACTTCACCTTCTCCTTCTCCTTCTTCTGCTTTTTCTGATTCACCCTCCAGACTTCGCCTTCTCCTTCTCCTTCTTCTACTTCTTCTGGTTCACCCTCCAGACTTCACCTTCTCCTTCTCCTTCTTCTACTTCTTCTGATTCACCCTCCAGTCTTCACCTTCTCCTTCTCCTTCTTCTGCTTCTTCTGATTCACCCTCCAGACTTCACCTTCTCCTTCTCCTTCTTCTACTTCTTCTGATTCACCCTCCAGTCTTCACCTTCTCCTTCTCCTTCTTCTGCTTCTTCTGCTTCGCCCTCCAGACTTCACCATCTCCTTCTCTTTCTTCTGCTTCTTCTGATTCACCCTCCAGACTTCACCTTCTCCTTCTCCTTCTTCTGCTTCTCCTGATTCACCCTCCAGCCTTCACCTTCTCCTTCTCCTTCTTCTGCTTCTTCTGATTCAGCCTTCAGACTTCACCTTCTCCTTCTCCTTCTTCTGCTTCTTCTGATTCACCCTCCAGACCTCACCTTCTCCTTCTCCTTTTTATACTTCTTCTGATTCACCCTCCTGACTTCACCTTCTCCTTCTCCTTCTTCTGCTTCTTCTGCTTCACCCTCCAGACTTCACCTTCTCCTTCTCCTTCTTCTGCTTCTTCTGCTTCACCCTCCTGACTTCAACTTCTCCTTCTCCTTCTTCTGCTTCACCCTCCTGACTTTACCTTCTCCTTCTCCTTCTTCTACTTCTCCTGATTCACCCTCCAGACTTCACCTTCTCCTTCTCCTTCTTCTGCTTCTTCTGCTTCACCCTCCAGACTTCACCTTCTCCTTCTCCTTCTTCTGCTTCGCCCTCCAGACTTCACCTTCTCCTTCTCCATCTTCTGCTTCTTCTGCTTCACCCTCCAGACTTCACCTTCTCCTTCTCCTTCTTCTGCTTCTTCTGCTTCACCCTCCTGACTTCACCTTCTCCTTCTCCTTCTTCTACTTCTTCGGATTCACCCTCCAGACTTCACCTTCTCCTTCTCCTTCTTCTGCTTCTTCTGCTTCACCCTCCAGACTTCACCTTCTCCTTCTCCTTCTTCTGCTTTTTCTGCTGCGCCCTCCAGACTTCACCTTCTCCTTCTCCTTCTTCTGCTTCTTCTGCTTCACCCTCCTGACTTCACCTTCTCCTTCTCCTTCTTCTACTTCTTCTGCTTCACCCCCCTGACTACACCTTCTCCTTCTCCTTCTTCTGCTTCTTCTGATTCACCCTCCTAACTTCACCTTCTCCTTCTCCTTCTTCTGCTTCTTCTGATACACCCGCCTGACTTCACCTTCTCCTTCTCCTTCTTCTGCTTCTTCTGATTCACCCTCCAGACTTCACCTTCTCCTTCTCCTTCTTCTGCTTCTTCTGATTCACCCTCCAGACTTCACCTTCTCCTTCTCCTTCTTCTGCTTCTTCTGATTCACCCTCCAGACCTCACAATCTCCTTCTCCTTCTTCTACTTCTTCTGATTCACCCTCCAGACTTCATCTCCTCCTTCTCCTTCTTCTGCTTCTTCTGATTCACCCTCCAGACTTCACCTTCTCCTTCTCCTTCTTCTGCTTCTTCTGATTCACCCTCCAGACTTCACCTTCTCCTTCTCCTTCTTCTACTTCTTCTGATTCACCCTCCAGACTTCATCTCCTCCTTCTCCTTCTTCTGCTTCTTCTGATTCACCCTCCAGACTTCACCTTCTCCTTCTCCTTCTTCTGCTTCTTCTGATTCACCCTCCAAACTTCACCTTCTCCTTCTCCTTCTTCTACTTCTTCTGATTCACCCTCCAGACTTCACCTTCTCCTTCTCCTTCTTCTACTTCTTCTGATTCACCCTCCAGTCTTCACCTTCTCCTTCTCCTTCTTCTGCTTCTTCTGCTTCACCCTCCAGACTTCACCATCTCCTTCTCTTTCTTCTGCTTCTTCTGATTCACCCTCCAGACTTCACCTTCTCCTTCTCCTTTTTATACTTCTTCTGATTCACCCTCCGGACTTCATCTTCTCCTTCTCCTTCTTCTGCTTCTTCTGATTCACCCTCCAGACTTCACCTTCTCCTTCTCCTTCTTCTGCTATTTCTGATTCACCCTCCAGACTTCGCCTTCTCCTTCTCCTTCTTCTACTTCTTCTGGTTCACCCTCCAGACTTCACCTTCTCCTTCTCCTTCTTCTACTTCTTCTGATTCACCCTCCAGTCTTCACCTTCTCCTTCTCCTTCTTCTGCTTCTTCTGATTCACCCTCCAGACTTCACCTTCTCCTTCTCCTTCTTCTGCTTCTTCTGATTCACCCTCCTGACTTCACCTTCTCATTCTCCTTCTTCTGCTTCTTCTGATTCACCCTCCAGACTTCACCTTCTCCTTCTCCTTCTTCTACTTCTTCTGATTCACCCTCCAGACTTCACCTTCTCGTTCTCCTTCTTCTGCTTCTTCTGATTCACCCTCCAGACTTCACCTTCTCCTTCTCCTTCGTCTACTTCTTCTGATTCACCCTCCAGACTACACCTTCTCCTTCTCCTTCTTCTACTTCTTCTGATACACCCTCCAGACTTCACCTTCTCCTTCTCCTTCTTCTACTTCTTCTGATTCACCCTCCAGTCTTCAACTTCTCCTTCTCCTTCTTCTGATTCTTCTGATTCACCCTCTAGACTTCACCTTCTCCTTCTCCTTCTTCTGCTTCTTCTGATTCACCCTCCTGACTTCACCATCTCCTTCTCCTTCTTCTGCTTCTTCTGATTCACCCTCCAGACTTCACCTTCTCCTTCTCCTTCTTCTACTTCTTCTGATTCACCCTCTAGACTTCACCTTCTCCTTCTCCTTCTTCTGCTTCTTCTGATTCACCCTCCAGACTTCACCTTCTCCTTCTCCTTCGTCTACTTCTTCTGATTCACCCTCCAGACTACACCATCTCCTTCTCCTTCTTCTACTTCTTCTGATTCGCCCTCCAGACTTCACCTTCTCCTTCTCCTTCTTCTGCTTCTTCTGATTCACCCTCCAGACTTCACCTTCTCCTTCTCCTTCTTCTACTTCTACTGATTCACCCTCCAGACTTCACCTTCTCCTTCTCCTTCTTGTTCTTCTTCTGATTCACCCTCCAGACTTCACCTTCTCCTTCTCCTTCTTCTACTTCTTCTGCTTCTCCCTCCAGACTTCACCTTCTCCTTCTCCTTCTTCTGCTTCTTCTGATTCACCCTCCAGACTTCACCTTCTCCTTCTCCTTCTTCTACTTCTTCTGATTCACCCTCCAGACTTCACCTTCTCCTTCTCCATCTTCTACTTCTTCTGATTCACCCTCCAGACTTCACCTTCTCCTTCTCCTTCTTCTACTTCTTCTGATTCACCCTCCTGACTTCACCTTCTCCTTCTCCTTCTTCTGCTTCTTCTGCTTCGCCCTCCAGACTTCACCTTCTCCTTCTCCTTCTTCTGCTTCTTCTGCTTCACCCTCCTGACTTCACCTTCTCCTTCTCCTTGTTCTGCTTCTTCTGCTTCACCCTCCTGACTTCACCTTCTCCTTCTCCTTCTTCTACTTCTCCTGATTCACTCTCCAGACTTCACCTTCTCCTTCTCCTTCTTCTGCTTCTTCTTCTTCACCCTCCAGACTTCACCTTCTCCTTCTCCTTCTTCTGCTTCTTCTGCTTCGCCCTCCAGACTTCACCTTCTCCTTCTCCATCTTCTGCTTCTTCTGCTTCTCCCTCCAGACTTCACCTTCTCCTTCTCCTTCTTCTGCTTCTTCTGCTTCACCCTCCTGACTTCACCTTCTCCTTCCCCTTCTTCTACTTCTTCGGATTCACCCTCCAGACTTCACCTTCTCCTTTTCCTTCTTCTGCTTCTTCTGCTTCACCCTCCAGACTTCACCTTCTCCTTCTCCTTCTTCTGCTTTTTCTGCTGCGCCCTCCAGACTTCACCTTCTCCTTCTCCTTCTTCTGCTTCTTCTGCTTCACCCTCCTGACTTCACCTTCTCCTTCTCCTTCTTCTACTTCTTCTGCTTCACCCCCCTGACTTCACCATCTCCTTCTCCTTCTTCTGCTTCTTCTGATTCACCCTCCAGACTTCACCTTCACCTTCTCCTTCGTCTACTTCTTCTGATTCACCCTCCAGACTACACCATCTCCTTCTCCTTCTTCTACTTCTTCTGATTCACCCTCCAGACTTCACCTTCTCCTTCTCCTTCTTCTGCTTCTTCTGATTCACCCTCCAGACTTCACCTTCTCCTTCTTCTACTTCTACTGATTCACCCTCCAGACTTCACCTTCTCCTTCTCCTTCTTCTTCTTCTTCTGATTCACCCTCCAGACTTCACCTTCTCCTTCTCCTTCTTCTACTTCTTCTGCTTCTCCCTCCAGACTTCACCTTCTCCTTCTCCTTCTTCTGCTTCTTCTGCTTCACCCTCCAGACTTCACCTTCTCCTTCTCCTTCTTCTGCTTCTTCTGCTTCACCCTCCTGACTTCACCTTCTCCTTCTCCTTCTTCTGCTTCTTCTGCTTCACCCTCCTGACTTCACCTTCTCCTTCTCCTTCTTCTACTTTTCCTGATTCACCCTCCAGACTTCACCTTCTCCTTCTCCTTCTTCTGCTTCTTCTGCTTCACCCTCCAGACTTCACCTTCTCCTTCTCCTTCTTCTGCTTCTTCTGCTTCGCCCTCCAGACTTCACCTTCCCCTTCTCCATCTTCTGCTTCTTCTGCTTCACCCTCCAGACTTCACCTTCTCCTTCTCCTTCTTCTCCTTCTTCTGCTTCACCCTCCTGACTTCACCTTCTCCTTCTCCTTCTTCTACTTCTTCGGATTCACCCTCCAGACTTCACCTTCTCCTTCTCCTTCTTCTGTTTCTTCTGCTTCACCCAACTGACTTCACCTTCTCCTTCTCCTTCTTCTGCTTTTTCTGCTGCGCCCTCCAGACTTCACCTTCTCCTTCTCCTTCTTCTGCTTCTTCTGCTTCACCCTCCTGACTCCACCTTCTCCTTCTCCTTCTTCTACTTCTTCTGCTTCACCCCCCTGACTACACCTTCTCCTTCTCCTTCTTCTGCTTCTTCTGATTCACCCTCCTAACTTCACCTTCTCCTTCTCCTTCTTCTGCTTCTTCTGATTCACCCTCCTGACTTCACCTTCTCCTTCTCCTTCTTCTGCTTCTTCTGATTCACCCTCCAGACTTCACCTTCTCCTTCTCCTTCTTCTGCTTCTTCTGATTCACCCTCCAGACTTCACCTTCTCCTTCTCCTTCTTCTGCTTCTTCTGATTCACCCTCCAGACCTCACCTTCTCCTTCTCCTTCTTCTACTTCTTCTGATTCACCCTCCAGACTTCATCTCCTCCTTCTCCTTCTTCTGCTTCTTCTGATTAACCCTCCAGACTTCACCTTCTCCTTCTCCTTCTTCTGCTTCTTCTGATTCACCCTCCAGACTTCACCTTCTCCTTCTCCTTCTTCTACTTCTTCTGATTCACCCTCCAGACTTCACCTTCTCCTTCTCCTTCTTCTACTTCTTCTGATTCACCCTCCAGTCTTCACCTTCTCCTTCTCCTTCTTCTGCTTCTTCTGCTTCACCCTCCAGACTTCACCATCTCCTTCTCTTTCTTCTGCTTCTTCTGATTCACCCTCCAGACTTCACCTTCTCCTTCTCCTTCTTCTGCTTCTCCTGATTCACCCTCCAGCCTTCACCTTCTCCTTCTCCTTCTTCTGCTTCTTCTGATTCAGCCTTCAGACTTCACCTTCTCCTTCTCCTTCTTCTGCTTCTTCTGATTCCCCCTCCAGACCTCACCTTCTCCTTCTCCTTTTTATACTTCTTCTGATTCACCCTCCTGACTTCACCTTCTCCTTCTCCTTCTTCTGCTTCTTCTGCTTCACCCTCCAGACTTCACCTTCTCCTTCTCCTTCTTCTGCTTCTTCTGCTTCACCCTCCTGACTTCACCTTCTCCTTCTCCTTCTTCTGCTTCTTCTGCTTCACCCTCCTGACTTTACCTTCTCCTTCTCCTTCTTCTACTTCTCCTGATTCACCCTCCAGACTTCACCTTCTCCTTCTCCTTCTTCTGCTTCTTCTGCTTCACCCTCCAGACTTCACCTTCTCCTTCTCCTTCTTCTGCTTCTTCTGCTTCGCCCTCCAGACTTCACCTTCTCCTTCTCCATCTTCTGATTCTTCTGCTTCACCCTCCAGACTTCACCTTCTCCTTCTCCTTCTTCTGCTTCTTCTGCTTCACCCTCCTGACTTCACCTTCTCCTTCTCCTTCTTCTACTTCTTCGGATTCACCCTCCAGACTTCACCTTCTCCTTCTCCTTCTTCTGCTTCTTCTGCTTCACCCTCCAGACTTCACCTTCTCCTTCTCCTTCTTCTGCTTTTTCTGCTGCGCCCTCCAGACTTCACCTTCTCCTTCTCCTTCTTCTGCTTCTTCTGCTTCACCCTCCTGACTTCACCTTCTCCTTCTCCTTCTTCTACTTCTTCTGCTTCACCCCCCTGACTACACCTTCTCCTTCTCCTTCTTCTGCTTCTTCTGATTCACCCTCCTAACTTCACCTTCTCCTTCTCCTTCTTCTGCTTCTTCTGATTCACCCTCCTGACTTCACCTTCTCCTTCTCCTTATTCTGCTTCTTCTGATTCACCCTCCAGACTTCACCTTCTCCTTCTCCTTCTTCTGCTTCTTCTGATTCACCCTCCAGACTTCACCTTCTCCTTCTCCTTCTTCTGCTTCTTCTGATTCACCCTCCAGACCTCACCTTCTCCTTCTCCTTCTTCTACTTCTTCTGATTCACCCTCCAGAATTCATCTCCTCCTTCTCCTTCTTCTGCTTCTTCTGATTCACCCTCCAGACTTCACCTTCTCCTTCTCCTTCTTCTGCTTCTTCTGATTCACCCTCCAGACTTCACCTTCTCCTTCTCCTTCTTCTACTTCTTCTGATTCACCCTCCAGACTTCACCTTCTCCTTCTCCTTCTTCTACTTCTTCTGATTCACCCTCCAGTCTTCACCTTCTCCTTCTCCTTCTTCTGCTTCTTCTGCTTCACGCTCCAGACTTCACCATCTCCTTCTCTTTCTTCTGCTTCTTCTGATTCACCCTCCAGACTTCACCTTCTCCTTCTCCTTCTTCTGCTTCTCCTGATTCACCCTCCAGCCCTCACCTTCTCCTTCTCCTTCTTCTGCTTCTTCTGATTCAGCCTTCAGACTTCACCTGCTCCTTCTCCTTCTTCTGCTTCTTCTGATTCACCCTCCAGACCTCACCTTCTCCTTCTCCTTTTTATACTTCTTCTGATTCACCCTCCGGACTTCATCTTCTCCTTCTCCTTCTTCTGCTTCTTCTGATTCACCCTCCAGACTTCACCTTCTCCTTCTCCTTCTTCTGCTATTTCTGATTCACCCTCCAGACTTCGCCTTCTCCTTCTCCTTCTTCTACTTCTTCTGGTTCACCCTCCAGACTTCACCTTCTCCTTCTCCTTCTTCTACTTCTTCTGATTCACCCTCCAGTCTTCACCTTCTCCTTCTCATTCTTCTGCTTCTTCTGATTCACCCTCCAGACTTCACCTTCTCCTTCTCCTTCTTCTGCTTCTTCTGATTCACCCTCCTGACTTCACCTTCTCCTTCTCCTTCTTCTGCTTCTTCTGATTCACCCTCCAGACTTCACCTTCTCCTTCTCCTTCTTCTACTTCTTCTGATTCACCCTCCAGACTTCACCTTCTCCTTCTACTTCTTCTGCTTCTTCTGATTCACCCTCCTGACTTCACCTTCTCCTTCTCCTTCTTCTGCTTCTTCTGATTCACCCTCCAGACTTCACCTTCTCCTTCTTCTGCTTCTTCTGATTCACCCTCCAGAATTCACCCTCTCCTTCTCCTTCTTCTGCTTCTTCTGATTCACCCTCCAGACTTCACCTTCTCCTTCTCCTTCTTCTACTTCTTCTGATTCACCCTCCAGACTTCACCTTCTCCTTCTCCTGCTTCTGCTTCTTCTGATTCACCCTCCAGACTTCACATTCTCCTTCTCCTTCGTCTACTTCTTCTGATTCACCCTCCAGACTACATCTTCTCCTTCTCCTTCTTCTACTTCTTCTGATTCACCCTCCAGACTTCTCCATCTCCTTCTCCTTCTTCTGCTTCTTCTGATTCACCCTCCAGACTTCACCTTCTCCTTCTCCTTCTTCTACTTCTACTGATTCACCCTCCAAACGTCACCTTCTTCTTCTCCTTCTTCTACTTCTTCTGCTTCTCCCTCCAGACTTCACCTTCTCCTTCTCCTTCTTCTGCTTCTTCTGCTTCACCCTCCAGACTTCACATTCTCCTTCTCCTTCTTCTGCTTCTTCTGCTTCACCCTCCAGACTTCACCTTCTCCTTCTCCTGCTTCTGCTTCTTCTGCTTCACCCTCCTGACTTCACCTTCTCCTTCTCCTTCTTCTACTTCTTCTAATTCACCCTCCAGACTTCACCTTCTCCTTCTCCTTCTTCTGCTTCTTCTGATTCTCCCTCCAGACTTCACCTTCTCCTTCTCCTTCTTCTACTTCTTCTGATTCACCCTCCAGACTTCACCTTCTCCTTCTCCTTCTTCTGCTTCTTCTGGTTCACCCTCCAGACTTCACCTTCTCCTTCTCCTTCGTCTACTTCTTCTGATTCACCCTCCAGACTACACCTTCTCCTTCTCCTTCTTCTACTTCTTCTGATTCACCCTCCAGACTTCACCTTCTCCTTCTCCTTCTTCTGTTTCTTCTGATTCACCCTCCAGACTTCACCTTCTCCTTCTCCTTCTTCTACTTCTTCTGATTCACCCTCCAGACTTCACCTTCTCCTTCTCCTTCTTCTACTTCTTCTGCTTCTCCCTCCAGACTTCACCTTCTCCTTCTCCTTCTTCTGCTTCTTCTGATTCACCCTCCAGACTTCACCTTCTCCTTCTCTTTCTTCTGCTTCTTCTGATTCACCCTCCAGACTTCACCTCCTCCTTCTCCTTCTTCTGATCCTTCTGATTCACCCTCCAGACTTCACCTTCTCCTTCTCCTTCTTCTGCTCCTTCTGATTCACCCTCCTGACTTCACCTTCTCCTTCTCCTTCTTCTACGTCTTCTGATTCACCCTCCTGACTTCACCTTCTCCTTCTCCTTCTTCTACTTCTTCTGCTTCACCCTCCAGACTTCACCTTCTCCTTCTCCTTTTTCTACTTCTTCTGATTCACCCTCCAGACTTCACCTTCTCCTACTCCTTCTTTTGCTTCTTCTGCTTCACACTCCAGACTTCACCTTCTCCTTCTCCTTCTTCTGCTTCTTCTGATTCACCCTCCTTACTTCACCTTCTCCTTCTCCTTCTTCTGCTTCTTCTGATTCACCCTCCTGACTTCACCTTCTCCTTCTCCTTATTCTGCTTCTTCTGTTTCACCCTCCAGACTTCACCTTCTCCTTCTCCTTCTTCTGCTTCTTCTGATTCACCCTCCAGACTTCACCTTCTCCTTCTCCTTCTTCTGCTTCTTCTGATTCACCCTCCAGACTTCACCTTCTCCTTCTCCTTCTTCTAATTCTTCTGATTCACCCTCCAGACTTCACCTTCTCCTTATCCTTCTTCTACTTCTTCTGCTTCTCCCTCCAGACTTCACCTTCTCCTTCTCCTTCTTCTGCTTCTTCTGATTCACCCTCCAGACTTCACCTTCTCCTTCTCCTTCTTCTGATTCTTCTGATTCACCCTCCAGACTTCAACTTCTCCTTCTCCTTCTTCTGCTTCTTATGATTCACCCTCCTGACTTCATCTTCTCCTTCTCCTTCTTCTACTTCTTCTGATTCACCCTCCTGACTTCACCTTCTCCTGCTCCTTCTTCTACTTCTTCTGCTTCACCCTCCAGACTTCACCTTCTCCTTCTCCTTCTTCTACTTCTTCTGATTCACCCTTCAGACTTCACCTTCTCCTTCTCCTTTTTCTGCTTCTTCTGATTCACCCTCCAGACTTCACCTTCTCCTTCTCCTTATTCTGCTTCTTCTGATTCACCCTCCAGACTTCACCTTCTCCTTCTCCTTCTTCTGCTTCTTCTGATTCACCCTCCAGACTTCACCTTCTCCTTCTCCTTCGTCTACTTCTTCTGATTCACCCTCCAGACTACACCTTCTCCTTCTCCTTCTTCTACTTCTTCTGATTCACCCTCCAGACTTCACCTTCTCCTTCTCCTTCTTCTGCTTCTTCTGGTTCACCCTCCAGACTTCACCTTCTCCTTCTCCTTCGTCTACTTCTTCTGATTCACCCTCCAGACTACACCTTCTCCTTCTCCTTCTTCTACTTCTTCTGATTCACCCTCCAGACTTCACCTTCTCCTTCTCCTTCTTCTGTTTCTTCTGATTCACCCTCCAGACTTCACCTTCTCCTTCTCCTTCTTCTACTTCTTCTGATTCACCCTCCAGACTTCACCTTCTCCTTCTCCTTCTTCTACTTCTTCTGCTTCTCCCTCCAGACTTCACCTTCTCCTTCTCCTTCTTCTGCTTCTTCTGATTCACCCTCCAGACTTCACCTTTTCCTTCTCTTTCTTCTGCTTCTTCTGATTCACCCTCCAGACTTCACCTCCTCCTTCTCCTTCTTCTGATCCTTCTGATTCACCCTCCAGACTTCACCTTCTCCTTCTCCTTCTTCTGCTCCTTCTGATTCACCCTCCTGACTTCACCTTCTCCTTCTCCTTCTTCTACGTCTTCTGATTCACCCTCCTGACTTCACCTTCTCCTTCTCCTTCTTCTACTTCTTCTGCTTCACCCTCCAGACTTCACCTTCTCCTTCTCCTTTTTCTACTTCTTCTGATTCACCCCTCCAGACTTCACCTTCTCCTACTCCTTCTTTTGCTTCTTCTGCTTCACACTCCAGACTTCACCTTCTCCTTCTCCTTCTTCTGCTTCTTCTGATTCACCCTCCTTACTTCACCTTCTCCTTCTCCTTCTTCTGCTTCTTCTGATTCACCCTCCTGACTTCACCTTCTCCTTCTCCTTATTCTGCTTCTTCTGTTTCACCCCTCCAGACTTCACTTCTCCTTCTCCTTCTTCTGCTTCTTCTGATTCACCCTCCAGACTTCACCTTCTCCTTCTCCTTCTTCTGCTTCTTCTGATTCACCCTCCAGACTTCACCTTCTCCTTCTCCTTCTTCTAATTCTTCTGATTCACCCTCCAGACTTCACCTTCTCCTTATCCTTCTTCTACTTCTTCTGCTTCTCCCTCCAGACTTCACCTTCTCCTTCTCCTTCTTCTGCTTCTTCTGATTCACCCTCCAGACTTCACCTTCTCCTTCTCCTTCTTCTGATTCTTCTGATTCACCCTCCAGACTTCAACTTCTCCTTCTCCTTCTTCTGCTTCTTATGATTCACCCTCCTGACTTCATCTTCTCCTTCTCCTTCTTCTACTTCTTCTGATTCACCCTCCTGACTTCACCTTCTCCTGCTCCTTCTTCTACTTCTTCTGCTTCACCCTCCAGACTTCACCTTCTCCTTCTCCTTCTTCTACTTCTTCTGATTCACCCTTCAGACTTCACCTTCTCCTTCTCCTTTTTCTGCTTCTTCTGATTCACCCTCCAGACTTCACCTTCTCCTTCTCCTTATTCTGCTTCTTCTGATTCACCCTCCAGACTTCACCTTCTCCTTCTCCTTCTTCTGCTTCTTCTGATTCACCCTCCAGACTTCACCTTCTCCTTCTCCTTCGTCTACTTCTTCTGATTCACCCTCCAGACTACACCTTCTCCTTCTCCTTCTTCTACTTCTTCTGATTCACCCTCCAGACTTCACCTTCTCCTTCTCCTTCTTCTGTTTCTTCTGATTCACCGTCCAGACTTCACCTTCTCCTTCTCCTTCTTCTACTACTTCTGATTCACCCTCCAGACTTCACCTTCTCCTTCTCCTTCTTCTACTTCTTCTGATTCACCCTCCAGACTTCATCTTCTCCTTCTCCTTCTTCTGCTTCTTCTGATTCACCCTCCAGACTTCACCTTCTCCTTCTCCTTCTTCTGCTTCTTCTGATTCACCCTCCAGACTTCACCTTCTCCTTCTCCTTCTTCTACTTCTTCTGATTCACCCTCCAGACTTCACCTTCTCCTTCTCCTTCTTCTACTTCTTCTGATTCACCCTCCAGTCTTCACCTTCTCCTTCTCCTTCTTCTGTTTCTTCTGCTTCACCCTCCAGACTTCACCTTCTCCTTCTCTTTCTTCTGCTTCTTCTGATTCACCCTCCAGACTTCACCTTCTACTTCTCCTTCTTCTGATTCTTCTGATTCACCCTCCAGACTTCACCTTCTCCTTCTCCTTCTTCTGCTTCTTCTGATTCACCCTCCTGACTTCACCTTCTCCTACTTCTTCTTCTACTTCTTCTGATTCACCCTCCTGACTTCACCTTCTCCTTCTCCTTCTTCTACTTCTTCTGCTTCACCCTCCAGACTTCACCTTCTCCTTCTCCTTCTTCTACTTCTTCTGATTCACCCTCCAGACTTCATCTTCTCCTTCTCCTTCTTCTGCTTCTTCTGATTCACCCTCCAGACTTCACCTTCTCCTTCTCCTTATTCTGCTTCTTCTGATTCACCCTCCAGACTTCACCTTCTCCTTCTCCTTATTCTGCTTCTTCTGATTCACCCTCCAGACTTCACCTTCTCCTTCTCCTTCCTCTGCTTCTTCTGATTCACCCTCCAGACTTCACCTTCTCCTTCTCCTTCTTCTGATTCTTCTGATTCACCCGCCAGACTTCACCTTCTCCTTCTCCTTCTTCTGCTTCTTCTGATTCACCCTCCTGACTTCACCTTCTCCTTCTCCTTCTTCTACTTCTTCTGATTCACCCTCCTGACTTCACCTTCTCCTTCTCCTTCTTCTACTTCTTCTGCTTCACCCTCCAGACTTCACCTTCTCCTTCTCCTTCTTCTACTTCTTCTGATTCACCCTCCAGACTTCACCTTCTCCTTCTCCTTCTTCTGCTTCTTCTGATTCACCCTCCAGACTTCACCTTCTCCTTCTCCTTATTCTGCTTCTTCTGATTCACCCTCTAGACTTCACCTTCTCCTTCTCCTTCTTCTGCTTCTTCTGATTCACACTCCAGACTTCACCTTCTCCTTCTCCTTCTTCTACTTCTTCTGATTCACCCTCCAGACTTCACCTTCTCCTTCTCTTTCTTCTGCTTCTTCTGATTCACCCTCCAGACTTCACCTTCTCCTTCTCCTTCTTCTGATTCTTCTGATTCACCCTCCAGACTTCACCTTCTCCTTCTCCTTCTTCTGCTTCTTCTGATTCACCCTCCTGACTTCACCTTCTCCTTCTCCTTCTTCTACTTCTTCTGATTCACCCTCCTGACTTCACCTTCTCCTTCTCCTTCTTCTACTTCTTCTGCTTCACCCTCCAGACTTCACCTTCTCCTTCTCCTTATTCTACTTCTTCTGATTCACCCTCCAGACTTGACCTTCTCCTTCTCCTTCTTCTACTTCTTCTGATTCACCCTCCAGACTTCACCTTCTCCTTCTCCTTCTTCTGCTTCTTCTGCTTCACCCTCCTGACTTCACCTTCTCCTTCTCCTTCTTCTACTTCTTCTGCTTCATCCCCCTGACATCACTTGCTCCTTCTCCTTCTTCTGCTTCTACTGATTCACCCTCCTAACTTCACCTTCTCCTTCTCCTTCTTCTGCTTCTTCTGATTCACCCTCCTGACTTCACCTTCTCCTTCTCCTTCTTCTGCTTCTTCTGATTCACCCTCCAGACTTCACCTTCTCCTTCTCCTTCTTCTGCTTCTTCTGATTCACCCTCCAGACTTCACCTTCTCCTTCTCCTTCTTCTGCTTCTTCTGATTCACCCTCCAGACCTCACCTTCTCCTTCTCCTTCTTCTACTTCTTCTGATTCACCCTCCAGACTTCATCTTCTCCTTCTCCTTCTTCTGCTTCTTCTGATTCACCCTCCAGACTTCACCTTCTCCTTCTCCTTCTTCTGCTTCTTCTGATTCACCCTCCAGACTTCACCTTCTCCTTCTCCTTCTTCTACTTCTTCTGATTCACCCTCCAGACTTCACCTTCTCCTTCTCCTTCTTCTACTTCTTCTGATTCACCCTCCAGTCTTCACCTTCTCCTTCTCCTTCTTCTGTTTCTTCTGCTTCACCCTCCAGACTTCACCTCCTCCTTCTCTTTCTTCTGCTTCTTCTGATTCACCCTCCAGACTTCACCTTCTCCTTCTCCTTCTTCTGATTCTTCTGATTCACCCTCCAGACTTCACCTTCTCCTTCTCCTTCTTCTGCTTCTTCTGATTCACCCTCCTGACTTCACCTTCTCCTTCTCCTTCTTCTACTTCTTCTGATTCACCCTCCTGGCTTCACCTTCTCCTTCTCCTTCTTCTACTTCTTCTGCTTCACCCTCCAGACTTCACCTTCTCCTTCTTCTGCTTCTTCTGATTCACCCTTCAGACTTCACCTTCTCCTTCTCCTTTTTCTGCTTCTTCTGATTCACCCTCCAGACTTCACCTTCTCCTTCTCCTTATTCTGCTTCTTCTGATTCACCCTCCAGACTTCACCTTCTCCTTCTCCTTCTTCTGCTTCTTCTGATTCACCCTCCAGACTTCACCTTCTCCTTCTCCTTCTTCTGCTTCTTCTGATTCACCCTCCAGACTTCACCTTCTCCTTCTCCTTCTTCTGCTTTTTCTGATTCACCCTCCAGACTTCACCTTCTCCTTCTCCTTCTTCTACTTCTTCTGATTCACCCTCCAGACTTCACCTTCTCCTTCTCTTT
The DNA here is from genome assembly GCF_052327205.1 of Somniosus microcephalus. Lineage (NCBI taxonomy): Eukaryota > Metazoa > Chordata > Chondrichthyes > Squaliformes > Somniosidae > Somniosus > Somniosus microcephalus. The sequence continues at coordinate 2,807 of NW_028225667.1, read as the reverse complement.
CTTCTGCTTCTTCTGATTCACCCTCCAGACTTCACCTTCTCCTTCTCCTTCTTCTGATTCTTCTGATTCACCCTCCAGACTTCACCTTCTCCTTCTCCTTCTTCTGCTTCTTCTGATTCACCCTCCTGACTTCACCTTCTCCTTCTCCTTCTTCTACTTCTTCTGATTCACCCTCCTGACTTCACCTTCTCCTTCTCCTTCTTCTACTTCTTCTGCTTCACCCTGCAGACTTCACCTTCTCCTTCTCCTTCTTCTACTTCTTCTGATTCACCCTCCAGACTTCTCCTTCTCCTTCTCCTTCTTTTGCCTCTTCTGCTTCACACTCCAGAATTCACCTTCTCCTTCTCCTTCTTCTGCTTCTTCTGATTCACCCTCCTTACTTCACCTTCTCCTTCTCCTTCTTCTGCTTCTTCTGATTCACCCTCCTGACTTCACCTTCTCCTTCTCCTTATTCTGCTTCTTCTGTTTCACCCTCCAGACTTCTCCTTCTCCTTCTCCTTCTTCTGCTTCTTCTGATTCACCCTCCAGACTTCACCTTCTCCTTCTCCTTCTTCTGCTTCTTCTGATCCACCCTCCAGACTTCACCTTCTCCTTCTCCTTCTTCTACTTCTTCTGATTCACCCTCCAGACTTCACCTTCTCCTTCTCCTTCTTCTGCTTCTTCTGGTTCACCCTCCAGACTTCACCTTCTCCTTCTCCTTCGTCTACTTCTTCTGATTCACCCTCCAGACTACACCTTCTCCTTCTCCTTCTTCTACTTCCTCTGATTCACCCTCCAGACTTCACCTTCTCCTTCTCCTTCTTCTGTTTCTTCTGATTCACCCTCCAGACTTCACCTTCTCCTTCTCCTTTTTCTACTTCTTCTGATTCACCCTCCAGACTTCACCTTCTCCTTCTCCTTCTTCTACTTCTTCTGATTCACCCTCCAGACTTCACCTTCTCCTTCTCCTTCTTCTACTTCTTCTGCTTCTCCCTCCAGACTTCACCTTCTCCTTCTCCTTCTTCTGGTTCTTCTGATTCACCCTCCAGACTTCACCTTCTCCTTCTCTTTCTTCTGCTTCTTCTGATTCACCCTCCAGACTTCACCTTCTCCTTCTCCTTCTTCTACTTCTTCTGATTCACCCTCCAGACTTCACCTTCTCCTTCTCCTTCTTCTACTTCTTCTGCTTCTCCCTCCAGACTTCACCTTCTCCTTCTCCTTCTTCTGCTTCTTCTGATTCACCCTCCAGACTTTACCTTCTCCTTCTCCTTCTTCTGATTCTTCTGATTCACCCTCCAGACTTCACCTTCTCCTTCTCCTTCTTCTGCTTCTTATGATTCACCCTCCTGACTTCATCTTCTCCTTCTCCTTCTTCTACTTCTTCTGATTCACCCTCCTGACTTCACCTTCTCCTGCTCCTTCTTCTACTTCTTCTGCTTCACCCTCCAGACTTCACCTTCTCCTTCTCCTTCTTCTACTTCTTCTGATTCACCCTTCAGACTTCACCTTCTCCTTCTCCTTTTTCTGCTTCTTCTGATTCACCCTCCAGACTTCACCTTCTCCTTCTCCTTCTTCTGCTTCTTCTGATTCACCCTCCAGACTTCACCTTCTCCTTCTCCTTCGTCTACTTCTTCTGATTCACCCTCCAGACTACACCTTCTCCTTCTCCTTCTTCTACTTCTTCTGATTCACCCTCCAGACTTCACCTTCTCCTTCTTCTGTTTCTTCTGATTCACCGTCCAGACTTCACCTTCTCCTTCTCCTTCTTCTACTACTTCTGATTCACCCTCCAGACTTCACCTTCTCCTTCTCCTTCTTCTACTTCTTCTGATTCACCCTCCAGACTTCATCTTCTCCTTCTCCTTCTTCTGCTTCTTCTGATTCACCCTCCAGACTTCACCTTCTCCTTCTCCTTCTTCTGCTTCTTCTGATTCACCCTCCAGACTTCACCTTCTCCTTCTCCTTCGTCTACTTCTTCTGATTCACCCTCCAGACTACACCTTCTCCTTCTCCTTCTTCTATTTCTTCTGATTCACCCTCCAGACTTCACCTTCTCCTTCTTCTGTTTCTTCTGATTCACCGTCCAGACTTCACCTTCTCCTTCTCCTTCTTCTATTACTTCTGATTCACCCTCCAGACTTCACCTTCTCCTTCTCCTTCTTCTACTTCTTCTGATTCACCCTCCAGACTTCATCTTCTCCTTCTCCTTCTTCTGCTTCTTCTGATTCACCCTCCAGCCTTCACCTTCTCCTTCTCCTTCTTCTGCTTCTTCTGATTCACCCTCCAGACTTCACCTTATCCTTCTCCTTCTTCTACTTCTTCTGATTCACCCTCCAGACTTCACCTTCTCCTTCTCCTTCTTCTACTTCTTCTGATTCACCCTCCAGTCTTCACCTTCTCCTTCTCCTTCTTCTGTTTCTTCTGCTTCACCCTCCAGACTTCACCTTCTCCTTCTCTTTCTTCTGCTTCTTCTGATTCACCCTCCAGACTTCACCTTCTACTTCTCCTTCTTCTGATTCTTCTGATTCACCCTCCAGACTTCACCTTCTCCTTCTCCTTCTTCTGCTTCTTCTGATTCACCCTCCTGACTTCACCTTCTCCTACTTCTTCTTCTACTTCTTCTGATTCACCCTCTTGACTTCACCTTCTCCTTCTCCTTCTTCTACTTCTTCTGCTTCACCCTCCAGACTTCACCTTCTCCTTCTCCTTCTTCTACTTCTTCTGCTTCACCCTCCAGACTTCACCTTCTCCTTCTCCTTCTTCTACTTCTTCTGATTCACCCTCCAGACTTCACCTTCTCCTTCTCCTTCTTCTGCTTCTTCTGATTC